>NC_081184.1:96184768-96300603 GCF_029867415.1 Vicia villosa | reverse complement strand
GATAACACAGGTGATGAATGGTGCTGCATGTTTTAAACTTCTCTGGGGAAGATGAGCATCTTTTCTCATTGAGATGAAAGAACCTTCTTCACTGGAGATGGAAAATCTTCGACACTGGGGATAGAAGACCTTCTTCACTGGGGATAGAAGAGCTTTTCCTATCATAATCCTTGATTCGTCCTATGGAGATAGCTATTGATGTTCCTTCTGTTGTTCACAACTCAAAGGAAAGTTTCGCTTTTATTTTGAAAAGGAAAAGAAAAAGTAAATTCATTTAAAACTTCTTTTTTTCTCTTTTTTTTTCAAAAGTGAATAACACAATTAAAGCGTCATTTTGCAAGCTAAAAGGAATTAGAGAATGCAAACAAATGGGCACAAGGCTCAAATTTATTTAATAGGATGGTGATCAGCCAAAGGCGTGATTCCATAGAGTATTTACAAAAGTTGGAAATGGTAATTATGCGGAAAAGGCTACATTTGAAAGCAATAACCACTATCCCCTTAACAACTTTGAGTTCCAACTGTGTTTGTCGCTTCAGATTGGCGATGGTTTGATTGAAGATCCTTCGATAAAGTACAGACTTTTCAGGTGACGAAGTACGGACTGATGCAGTTACTTTGTCATTACTCCCTAATTTTTGCCTAGATTGCCTTTTCAGGTTTTCAATCTACCAGGATGAATTTCTTTCTGTTTATTGTCTCTAATTTTTGCCTGGACCGCCCTTTCGGGTTTTCAATCCACCGAGACGCTCATTTTTGCCTAAGTCGCCCTTTGCGGGTTTTCAACTTACCGAGCTGTTCTTTTGTATTTTTTAGACAAAGTATTTCTTGACTGCATCAGCATTCACAGGATGTGGGAGTTCATCACCATCCATGGTTGCAAGAGTCATGGCGCCGCCAGAAAATGTTCTTTTGACAACATATGGGCCTTCGTAATTAGGAGACCATTTGCCCCTAGAATCTGGTTGAAAAGACAAGATCTTTTTAAGCACGAGGTCGCCTTCTCGAAATTCACGAGGTCGAACCTTTTTGTTGAAAGCTTGTTTCATCCTTGCTTGGTATAACTGTCCATGGCATAGAGCAGTCATACGTTTTTCTTCGATTAAGTTCAACTGATCGTATCTGCTTTGACACCATTCAGCCTCTGATAACTTAGTTTCCATGAGGACTCTCATTGATGGGATTTCAACTTCTACGGGGAGCACAGCTTCCATGCCGTATACTAGAGAAAAGGGAGTTGCCCCTGTTGAAGTACGCACTGAAGTACGGTATCCATGTAAAGCAAATGGCAGCATTTCATGCCAGTCTTTGTAAGTGACGACCATTTTCTGGACGATCTTCTTAATGTTCTTGTTAGCAGCCTCAACTGCGCCGTTCATTTTTGGTCTGTAAGGAGAAGAGTTATGATGCTCAATTTTGAATTCCTCACATAATTCTTTCATCATCTTGTTGTTCAAGTTTGAACCATTGTCAGTAATGATCTTGCTGGGAATACCATATCGGCAAATGATGTTATTCTTGATAAACCTCACAACCACTTGTCTTGTAACATTGGCGTAAGATGCTGCTTCGACCCATTTGGTGAAGTAATCAATTGCTACCAAGATGAAACGATGACCGTTTGAAGCTTTTGGTTCGATCATTCCAATCATGTCGATCCCCCACATGGAAAAAGGCCATGGAGATGAGAGAACGTTGAGTAGAGTCGGTGGCACATGGATCTTATCTGCGTAGATCTGGCACTTGTGACATCTCTTCACGTGTTTATAACAATCAGATTCCATTGTCAACCAATAGTATCCGGCTCTTAAGATCTTCTTGGACATTGCATGCCCATTTGAATGAGTTCCAAAGGACCCTTCATGCACTTCATGCATTAACATGTCTGCTTCGTGTCTATCCACGCATCTGAGCAACACCATGTCGAAATTTCTTTTGTATAGCACATCTCCGTTCAGGAAGAAACTGCCAGAAAGTCTCCTTAGAGTTTTCTTATCTTTGTTTGATGCCCCAAGTGGGTACTCTTGAGTTTGAAGGAAGCGCTTGATGTCGTGGAACCACGGTTTATCATCGATGACTGCTTCAGTTGCAAATACATAGGCGGGCCTTTCAAGGCGCGTGATTCTGACTTTAGGCACATCATTCCAGTGACTGACTTTGAACATGGAAGATAGAGTAGCCAAGGCGTCTGCCATTCGATTCTGATCTCGAGGTATATGATGCAATTCAACCTTGTTGAAGAAAGTCAACAGACGTCTTGCATAATCTCTGTAAGGAATCAAGCCAGGGTGGTAAGTTTCCCACTTGTCTTTGATTTGGTTGATCACAAGGGCTGAATCTCCATATATGTCTAGGATCTTGATCCTTAAGTCAATGGCTTCTTCGAGACCCATGATACAAGCTTCGTATTCTGCGATGTTGTTGGTACAATCAAATAGCAATCTGGCAGAGAACGGGATATGAGTACCCTTGGGAGTGATGATGATTGCCCCAATTCCATTGCCAAAAGCGTTAACAGCTCCATCAAAAATTAGGCCCCATCTTGATCCAGGCTCAGGACCTTCTTCAGGTAACGGTTCGTCACAATCTTTCATCTTCAAGTACAAGACATCTTCATCAGGAAAGTCAAACTTGAGAGATTGATATTCATTAATTGGTTGATGCGCCAAATGATCGGCGAGAATGCTTCCTTTGACCGCTTTTTGAGCACGGTATTCAATGTCATATTCGGATAACAGCATTTGCCATCGGGCAATCCTTCCTGTTAAGGCAGGCTTTTCAAAGACATACTTGATCGGATCCATTTTGGAGATTAACCAAGTAGTATTGTTGATCATGTACTGGCGGAGACGTTTTGAAGCCCAGGCCAAAGCACAACATGTTTTTTCGAGCATGGAGTAACGAGACTCACAGTCTGTGAATTTCTTACTCAAGTAATAGATGGCATGCTCCTTCTTACCGGTTTCATCTTGCTGTCCAAGCATACAGCCCATGGATTCTTCTAACACAGTAAGGTACATGATTAATGGTCTTCCTTCAACTGGAGGAATCAATATTGGTGGTTCTAACAGGTATTCCTTGATACTGTCAAACGCTTTCTGGCAATCTTCAGTCCATACAACCCCTTGATCTTTGCGGAGAAGCTTGAAAATCGGCCCACAAGTAGCAGTCATTTGAGAGATAAATCTGGAGATATAATTCAATCGTCCGAGAAATCCTCTTACTTGCTTTTCAGTTTTTGGTGCAGGCATCTCTTGAATAGCTCTGACTTTGTCGGGATCTACTTCGATACCTCTTTGGCTGACAATGAAACCCAAGAGTTTTCCAGATCTAACCCCAAAAGTACATTTGTTAGGATTCAAGCGAAGCTGGTATTTCCTTAGTCGTTGAAACAACTTCAAAAGGTATTCAATATGTTCTTCTTCTGTGCTGGACTTGGCTATCATGTCGTCCACAAAAACTTCAATTTCTTTATGCATCATGTCATGGAAGAGAGTAGTCATTGCCCTTTGGTAAGTTGCGCCGGCATTCTTTAATCCAAACGGCATCACTTTGTAGCAAAAGGTCCCCCATGGGGTGATGAAAGATGTCTTCTCCATGTCTTCAGGAGCCATCTTGATCTGATTATAACCGGAGAACCCGTCCATGAAGGAAAAGACGTTGAACTTAGCAGTGTTATCAACCAGCATGTCGATATGTGGTAATGGAAAATCATCTTTTGGACTGGCCTTGTTCAAGTCACGGTAGTCAACACACATTCTGACTTTGCCATCTTTCTTCGGAACTGGCACTATGTTAGCCAACCATTGAGGATACTCAGAGGTGACAAGAAAACCTGCGTCGAGTTGCTTTTGAACTTCTACTTTGATCTTGTTAGCCATATCAGGGTGAGTCCTTCGCAATTTCTGCTTAACTGGCGGACATTCTGGCTTCAATGGCAAGTAATGCTGAACAATATTGGTATCCAACCCAGGCATGTCTTGGTAGGACCAGGCAAACACGTCAACATATTCTTTGAGAAGGTCTGTCAACTTACTCTTGATATCAGCATCAAGCAGTGATCCAATGGTCACTTCTTTTTTGTCTTCTTCAGAACCCAAGTTGATCTTTTCTAAAGGCTCTTTGTGAGGCAGAATGGCTCTTTCCTCGTGCTTAAGTAATCGAGAGATCTCGTCCGGGATCTCCTCTTCTTCCTCTTCTTCGGCTTCGAACACAGGAAACTCAAAGTTGGGAGAGGGCATAGGGTTATTGCATTCAATGGGTTTATCAATAGTAAATCTGCACATGTGATTTATATCTATTTCAGAAAATTTATGAATGCAGGAGTGTATGCAGATTTTTTTTGGAAAAGTTTTTTTTTTTATTTTGGTTTTTTAGGATTACCATTTCCAGAAAAAAGCACAAAATAAAACATATAATGTAGGGAATTCAAAACGACACTTTATTTATGATTCATTTTTGAAACAAAGCCCTAAACACAAACTCATTTGTCTTGGGCAGGACAAAGAGGGAAACTTTTAAAACAAAGCCCTATACACAAAGTTATTTGGGCGGAACATTTAAAAGCGAAGCCCTATAAAACATCTCTCTGCTTTGGGCAAGGCAGGAGTTCAAAATAACAGCGAAGTGATTACTTTGAGCGGCGAACAACATTCGGAACGTCGACAGCTTTCCAGTAGCAACGAACTCCTCTGTGTATTATGTATTCAGGAAAATTCTCCTCAGAGTTATCTCCAGCATTGACATTGACCGCTGGTCGAGCAGGATTTGAAGGTCCTGGTTTGTCAACCTTGTTCTTTGTAGAGTTGAAACGGTCTTCTTCTACTTCTTGAAGAGCATAAGACGAGTCACAATCTTCAGAATTTTCAGGGTGTTCTTCCCAGTCTTCAGGATGAAGAGACTCGTTGTCAGCGACACTTTCTGAGTCAACTGCGGGACCATCTTCCCCTTCATCTTCAAAAATGGCATTTATGTGATAATAACCATCTTCAGGATTGTAAACCTTGGTAGATGCATTAAATCCGAAATCTTCAGTAATTTCAGGCTGCTGAGAAAATTGACAAGGCTGATAAGCCTCTTCTGGTTGACTATTATTTTCAAAGGAATCTCCCCATCCAGTTGGTTGGATATCCTCAATCGCAATCTTGTAACTTTCAGGTGCAGTATACTTCACCATGTAATCAAATTTTCCACTTGGTTGTCCCAATGTGTCCCATATTTCTGCAGGAACAGGTTCAATTTCTTTGCCTTTGGATTTCTCTGAAGGAGGACATGGTTCTTCCTGAGATACGTATCCCGAGTCATTGAGATAACATTTCCATTCTTCTTCATCATCGGAGAGACCTTCTTCGATGCATTCTTCGATAACGACATTAACCTCTTGAGGAATTGGGTTAAGGAATCCTCCACTAATGAATGTTTCTTTGATCGGACGAAGGGTTTCATCCTTCTTGGTGCAGTTTGAGAATGTTGGTGAACATCCAAGACCTGCTCTAGTTTCATTCTTGGTCGGGATCACAACTTGCCCCCAGCCAGTGGTAGTTCCATCTTTCACTACTTTTACTGCCTCTTTATATGAAGAAATTGATGCTTTCTTTTTGGAAGACTCGTCTTCTAAAGAGAGACCTTGGAACTGCGTTCCTTCCACATCATCAGCACTGATAAAAGAGAAATTGGATAAATGGCTCACCATCAAGGCTTGTTCTCCACTTACTATTACCAATTTTCCATTTGTTACAAATTTTAACTTTTGATGGAGCGTAGAGGTTACTGCCCCTGCTTCATGGATCCATGGTCGTCCTAACAGACAGCTATAAGCAGCTTGAATGTCCATGACCTGGAAGGTGATTTGAAATGTATGTGGACCAATTGTCATGGGAAGGTTGACTTCGCCAATAACAGATTTTCGCGATCCATCAAATGCTTTGACTACCACACCACTGAATTTCATAGGCATTCCTTGGTAAGACAAACGAGCAAGAGTCGTCTTTGGCATAACATTCAAGGAAGATCCGGTGTCTACCAACACATTGGACAAAGAGTCTGACTGACAATTCATAGAAATGTGCAAAGCAAGATTGTGATTTCTACCCTCCTCGGGGAGTTCTTCATCACAGAAGCTTAAATTGTTACAAGCTGTTATGTTGGCTATTATCCCATCAAAGTGATCAACAGTCACATCATGATCTACAAAAGCTTGATCCAAGACCTTCATCAGGGCCTCCCTGTGGGCTTCTGAATTCAACAGCAATGAAAGTATTGAGATCTTTGAAGGAGTCTGCATAAGCTGATCCACAATCTTATATTCACTTCTTTTGATAAGTTTCAAAATTTCGTCAAAGTCAGGATTGACATTGGTTCCACTGGATTGACCAACATCAGTGTTTGTATTACTAACAGGAATTTCCACAGGATTCCCCACTGGTGTATTCACAGGATTTTATCCGGTAGCAGGAGTAACAGGCTGCTTTGGAGGTAGCGGAGTATACACACGTCCACTTCTTGTTACACGACTCACATCAGCAATGTTTACAACAGATGAAAGAGTAGGCAAAGGAACTTCTTGTCCGTCCTTTATCATTGTGGCATTGTAGTTGTATGGAACTGCCTTGTCAGAGTTATAAGGAACAGGTCCAGGTAGACAGATGATCAAAGGAGCAATAGGAACCTTTGGCTTGTTGTAAGTAACTTCCATGCGCTCAGGCATGTTGAAATGAGGAACGATGACGTTAACTGTAGGCATTTCCGAGTTGATATCTGAGACTAAAAGCTCATGCGGATAACATCCTATCATGTTAACTTCATTTTCATCCCTATTTCTGTAGATCTCAATAGTACCATTATCTAGCAAAACTTGGAGATCTCTTCTCACAATCGAACACCCGTGAGGATCCACACAACATATTCTACAGGAACCGTATTGATGTTGGCGAAAATTCTGCCCCCGACAAAGAGTGGCGTGCATTTGTACCAAATCTGCTCTTGAGAAGTTGATATTATAGACTCGGTATTGGCCAGGACATCCATATACCATGTTTACAACATGCCCTCCATGATTGGGCAGCAGATTTGCTTGCACATTAGGATTCAAATTTCTGAAAGAGAGGAGATTAGATCTAACCAACCTCTGAACTTCATATTTCAAAGCTATGCAATGCTCAAGATCATGGCCAGGTGCCCCTTGATGATAAGGGCATGAAACCTCAGCTTTGTACCACCATGGGAGTCTCTCGGGTACTGGTGGTGGTGCTTTAGTTTGAATAAGGCCTCTTTCAATCAGTGCAGGGTACAATTCTGTGTAGGTCATTGGAATCGGATCAAACTGTGGAGCTCTTTGCACACGATTCTGATTATTGTTTAACTGCTGAGCCTGTTGTCGAGGCTGTTGTTGCTGAAACTGAGGAGTGAATCCTGGATTCGGTTTTGTGTTAACGACTGGTGTGATAGAAGCAACCTGTCGCTGACGATTGACATTTCCTCTTGGCCTCCCTTGGGATACCATGTCAACACTTTGTTCTTTCTTCTTTGGGAAACCACTTCCGAACTTTTTGATTCCACTTGAAGATCCACCTTCTTTAGTCAGACGTCCGGTTCGGACTCCTTCTTCTAGACGCATCCCCATGTTTACCATTTCAGTGAAATCACTTGGAGCGCTAGCAATCATGCGTTCATAGTAAAACGGACCGAGAGTATTCAAGAAGATCTTGGTCATCTCTTTCTCTTTTAATGGTGGATTAATCTGAGCAGCAGTATCTCTCCATCGTTGGGCATATTCTTTGAAAGCTTCATGATCTTTCTAAGCCATGGATCGGAGCTGATCTCTGTCTGGAGCCATATCCGAGTTGTATTTGTATTGTCGGACAAAGGCCTCACCTAGGTCGTTGAAAGTCCGAATATTGGTGCTATCTAAACCTGTGTACCACTTCAGTGCGGCACCAGTCAAACTGTCTTGAAAGTAATGGATAAGCAACTGATGATTATCTGCATAAGTAGACATCTTTCTGGCATACATCACAAGATGACTTTGCGGACAAGAACTGCCTTTGTACTTCTCAAAGTCAGGGACCTTGAATTTAGCAGGTATCTGTACACTGGGAACCAAACATAGCTCCTGGGCATTCTTTCCAAACAAATCTTTTCCACGGATAGCTTTGACTTCCAGCTGAATCTTGTTGAATTGTTCTTGGAGATCTCCTACAAGGCTTCGCTGATTTGTGCTATCACCCTGATCATGATAAACCTCATTGTCTCCGTAAGGAACAGTGTGAACCATAGGAGTCGGAACCGTCATAGTGGGTTGAGAAAGTGCCATAGTGACTTGAGAAAAAGTTACCCCCTGATTTGGAGTGAACTGTGAACTTTGTGCAGCAGGCGCTTCAGTTGTGGATGTTTGAACCCCAGAAACATTATGGCGGAAACCTGTACCAAAGCTGAAAGGCGTGCCCCAACCTTCTGGCATGGAGAAAGATGGAATGCCGAATGCAACCGTAGAAACTGGAGTAGTGACCTCAGATGTTACTGTTGCTTGACTGTTGGGTGGCGGCGGCTGATTCTGTGCGGCCATTAAAGAGTCAACCAGAGTAGTGAGACTTTCCAATTTTTCCTGAAGAGTGGTCACTGTACCACGAAGCTCAATATTCTCTTGTTCAGAGTGTTCCATTACTCTTCTTCTATTTGAACGAGTATTGTATCTGTGATCTGATTGCGAGCGCGGTCGAGAAACTTTGAGACGCGACAGCTTGACGATCTATTGGAGAAAGATCCAAAAGATAAGACTCTATACAACAGACTCGATATGCAGAATGATGTATGCAAAAAAAAAAAAAAAAAAAAGTTTATGATTTTTTTCCAAATATTTTAAAGATTATTTCCTTGCAAACATTTGTACACAAACTGTTCTTTTATTCAATAAATGGGAAATGTTACAACATTGGAGCATAGCTCCTTACAAAAGCAAATGATAAATAAAAAGCTAAACAATCCTAAGCATCTTCATCAGACGAAGAACCAAATGCATTGTGCAGCTTGAGCTTCATGATTTCTTTCCCATAGTAAGCTTTCAATTCGGCCTTTTCGGTCTTTAGCTTGTCAACAATATTCTTCCAATCGTCAGGAGTTGGAGCGTTGCTTGTTGAACCTTC
Organism: Vicia villosa; assembly: GCF_029867415.1. Classification (NCBI taxonomy): domain Eukaryota; kingdom Viridiplantae; phylum Streptophyta; class Magnoliopsida; order Fabales; family Fabaceae; genus Vicia; species Vicia villosa. The sequence goes on along the minus strand of NC_081184.1, from coordinate 96,291,463 downwards.
AGGTTTTTCCTTGCTTTCTTTGATGTACCTCTTGATTGCAGCGTCTTTCTGACGAATCTTCTCATCTTTACTCATGAGCCATCCATCTTGACAGTAGAGAGTTTCTTCGTGATCTTTCACTTGTTTCTTCAACCTTCTGTTTTCCATATCGGTCCTACGAAACTTGTGCTCCCAAGCGTTTTTCTCTAACCTCATCTTGGCTAAAGTGTCTTGGTATTCCTTCATAGTGGGAATGGGAATATTGGGTAGTTGAGATACCACAAGAGACATGGGTTTTTCATAATCATAAGGCATTTGAAACTCCTTTGCTCTTTTCTTTACCCAGCAGGTGTAGGCGTCCGTAGCAATGCAATTCCTTTCCTCACCTTTTTCTTTCCATCGGACGTCGTACCAAGCTCTCATCATTCTTGTCTTCAACCTTTGAGGATCTTCCCTTTCTTGATAGAAGTAGCTTTCTACTGCGAGACCAACAGGTTTAACTGAATTTGCATACCCGAGTTGTCGTCGGGCTAAGATCGGATTGTAGTTAATTCCTCCTTGTGTACCAATGAGAGGTACGTTGGCGAATTCTCCGCAACTATCAATGGTTTCTGTACCACCGCGAGCCAAGGTATACCAACGGATATCATTATTAGTAAGAGACATAAGTCTTCGAGGCCAACGCAAACCTTCTCGGTTTTCTGTGAAAATAGGAGACTCAGGTAAGTGTGAAACAATCCATTTGAACAACAAAGGTGCACAACATACAATGATTCCACCGCCTTGGCGATTCCTATGATGGACAGAGAAATACATGTCACCAAGTAAAGTCGGAACAGGATTTCCAATCAGAAAAATCTTTATGGCATTGATATCAACAAAGTTGTCGATATTGGGAAACAGAACCAACCCATAGATGAGCAAGGCTAGTACAGCTTCAAAAGCTATCATGCTACCAGTTTCGATGAAATCAAAGGCTTTCTTTATCAGGAAGTGTGAGGTTAAACCCGGGAGGTTTCCTTTGGTAGTCCAATTACTCTCTACTTCAGACTTTTTCAAATGGGTACTTGCTGCAATGACGTGTGACTTAGGAATGGCTTCCAAACCATTGAAGGGTATTTTGTCAGACACAGGGATACCCAAAAGATTGGCATATTCTTCCAAGGTTGGTACCAACTGGTAGTCTGGAAAGGTAAAACACCGGTAGACGGGATCATAGAACTGAACCAAAGTTTTGAGAAGTCCTTCATCAACATGAGTGTTCAAGATAGGCAAAAGTTTTCCATAACTTTTCCTAAAATTGGAAGGATTTTGTACAGAAGATGCTAACTCTATCAGTTTTCCCACATCAGGCGCTTTGAAACCGTATTTCTTGGTATGCCTTTTTACTTCTTCCATGACTAAATCCTAAAATGTTTGCAAAGAAAATTTCTCTAAATCTTTGGAAAAATCATGTTTTTATGAAAAAAAAAAAATGGGTTTTTTTTTTGAATGTATGAATGCGTGGATGCATGAATGCCACATATTCAAACATGGTAAAACAGACATGGTAATGGTAACGCAAACATGGTACACAAACATGGTAATTCAAACATAGTACACACAGGTTCAAAGGTCCAGCGTCACGAGCATGAGGTCAGAGAACCAAATAGGGATAGATCTAGTTAATCACCTGTATAACATGTTCTACTGATACGTCAGAGTCTACATTTTTCTTTCGGATATTACCGGCTTTCACAACTAAACTGATGAGCCAGAAATATTCTCAAGAAAAACTCGTCTGAGTGTGGTTCTCCGCATGACAACTATCCAAGTCTTCACCTGGATCGTTTCTGCACCACGTCTTAATAAGGCCAGGATGGGTTGGGGTTCTACGGCCAACTCAGCTTCTACAGTTCAATGCGGCAATAATGTCTTCGCTACGAAAGCATGCTAAACATATATTACCAACAAGGAACCTCCACTGAGCGGAAGGATTCTCAAGTGCGCCTGCACATGACTATACCCTCCACCTAATTTCTTATGTGTACTTAATCCGGGTTAGGATTTGTCCATAATGTATCACTTGTAACAGAACCACACAAGTAACAGAACCAAAGAATCACACATGTAACAAAAATTAAAATAAAAACAATAATTAGAAATAACCCTTCCTTTGGAAACAATAAAAAGATGGTCCCCAGTGAAGTCGCCATTTTTCTGTCGCGGGCGAAAAATCGTTTTGTTCCTCTTTTTTGTGGGATGAGACACCTGATGCCTTCTTTGGGCTCGAGTGCTCAAAAAATGATTTTTCTTTTGTTTCGACCAAACTTTTTATTATTTCCAAAGGAGGAAAAGGAAAAAAGCTGCAATAACCTAAAAGTGGGGGGAGATCTTGGGTAAGAGGGTTGGTTATACGAAGGGAAGGTATTAGCACCCAACGTATCTGTAGTACTCTACAGGGTTCTTTATTGTTTTTTATTCTATGCTACGGTGAAGGTTCTGTTGTGAAATAGGTGGGACCTAAGGTGTTTGTTTGATTATGCTCGCAAAGATCATCGCGATCCTCTGCATACATATCCCTTAGAGGGAATCAGAGCATCTGTAGCTCGGGGTCTACGGGTGCTAAGGTTTGAATGGTTTTTTTTTTGTTTTGTTTTGCTCGCCAAGGATCGACCTTGTGCCTACGTATTCTCAAAGGGATGTTGAGAAAGTCAGAGCAATCGTAGTTCCCACTTATGCTAGTGGAAGCAAAGGAAAATAGACAAATGTCGTCTAAATGCTAGATGTATCTAATCTATATCATCACATACATCTGTTTGTTTTTTGTTTGTTTAACCAGCCTTGTGGCAAAAACTTTCAATGAAGTCAGCCTTGTGACAAAAAGTTTTGATTAATCAGCCAGCCTCGTGGCAAAAGTTTCAATGAAGTCAGCCTTGTGACAAAAACTTTGATTAATCATCCAGTACGGTGGTAAAACAGTTGGATTGATTAGCCAGCCTTGTGGCAAAAAGAAGTTTGATTGATTAGCCAGCCTTGTGGCAAAAAAAGTTTGATTGATTGATTGTTTGTGATGATATATAAGAGATACTCCTAGCATAGAGATGAAAAATGTCTAATCTCCTAGGGTATTTGGTTTTGGATATTGGGGGATGCTTATAAGAAGCCCGTGGGTCCTTGTACGAAGCCCAAGAGGAGGCTATCCGAGGGTCCTTGCATTGTAAGCCCAAGAGGAGGCTATGGGAGGGACAATCCAGGGTCCTTGCATTGTAAGCCCAAGAGGAGGCTCTGGGAGGGTCACTCGTTTGTACAAAGCCCAAGGGGAGGCATGGTATAGTTGGTTTGAGCTCTTAGAGCGATTTCACCGGGAAACCATACTCTATGTCCTAACCTAAACTAGTGGAGATTCTTTGCACGAAGCCCAATAGGAGGCTATGGGGAACCTAGTGTTGTACTAAGTTGAACAAGCACACATATCACACATATGAACAAACATGAACAAGTATGAACAAACATGAACAGGTATGAACAATTATATATATATGACAGAGTGTGTGTATATAATGGAGTTTATGAAGGAAATATACCTGTAAGCATGATCAATTTGTATACACAGGGCTCGGGACTCATACTCGGGGAGAAGTCCACTTGAGTTTATTCAAAGCTATGTAAACAGGTATTTAAAAGGGCTTGGGACTTATACCTACATGGAGGCCCATGGTATATTTTTGGGAAGATTTAAAGAAACCTTCATTTTTGGTTTGTTATTCAAAGTTAAAAAATCAAACTGATCGAGATATGTACAAAAGACGTACAATGAAATACCTAATTTCATGTACTGGAATGGGTATGTACGAAAGGGCTTGGGACTTATACCTACATGGAGGCCCGTGGTATATTATGAAACATGGTTAATTGTTTTATTTACAGACGCGTCGTTTGTTGTTTTGAAAACAGTTTGAAAAGTATTGTTTTGAAAGAGTTTTCTGTACAAAGAAAAACTGTATAAAAGGAAAAAGGAGTGGGTCTTATACTCTCTAATATTCGAGAGGCCCCACATCGTTTTGAAAATCAATTGATCAATAAAAAAGATTTAATCAATAGTTTCCTTTGAGAATCAAAAAGAAATGGTTTATCGTTTTTGAAAAGAATCGCGATCGCTTGTTTTAAAACGATTTGAATTTTGAAAGGAATCAAATTAATCAAAATAAACAAAGAGGTTATCCTCAATTAACACTTAGATGATTAGGGTTTGCTCCAAAAATATTTACAAGTGATTAAGTTTGAAAAATCAAGTGAAAAACAATATTTAAAAGTATTAAAAACATTTAAAACATGTCATTTTAAACCTATTTAAAAATGTATTAAATAAATCTTTTTTTGTGATTTTTTTTGATATTCATAAAATATATGTGTTAAATAAAAAGTGTACAAAAAATGAATGAAAAATGAATTAATTTGATGTGTTAATTAATTAATTAAAGTTGTAAAAAAAATGAAGAAAAACAAGTGTTAAAAAAATGGTTTGGTCCCTAGAGGACTTGAACTCGTGACCCTAAGGTCACCAACCAAAACAATAACCAGCTGAGCCATGCTTGTGGCTTGTTAGTAATACGCGCTTGGTAGAATATATTACTCAACTGAATTTCAAAACTTATGAACCAAAAAACGCGCCAAGAACACAATCCCAATTTGAATTTGAATTTTCTGAAAACTGAACCAAATTGATCAAGTGAAGGGTCTAACTCACTCGTTTTTTCATAAGGATCATGATGGTGGTCTTTAATTGCATTTATTTTCACTCTAAGGCTATCAATTTTCTGATGAACACGAAGAACCCTAATTCTATGATTCAATCTGAAATCGTGTATGTGCAAGTTATGATGCAATTGATTGAGGGTTAATGATCCTCATGTGTGCAGAAATGAGATGGTATGTTCATATTTCATTTATGATGCGTGGAGAGTAGAGTTTGAAGTTCAAGTGCACTTACCTTAAAAACGGCCAAACTGAGAATTGGGTTTTGATCTGGAGGTGTTACAGATGCTTTGTATCAATCTGAATAGCTTCTATGATGATTATGGAAGGTGTCTGGATGTCTGGAACAAGTTGAATTCATCTGAGCATGGCCATGGCACCCGATCTGCAGTTGCTTCAAGTATGAATCGAATTTGAAGATGGAGATGTTTCAGATCATATGTGAGTGTTTGGATAGTTCATATGTGATATATATGAGGTGTTGGAAGTGTTAGTTTGGACAGAAATGATCTTGAATGGATTTTGGCATGATAAGGCCATGGTTATGCATATTTGAGAAGTGAGGTAGTGATTTTGAGCTTGAGGTGTTTTTGGGGTGTATGAGTGGTTCAAACAAGTTTCAAATGATGTTTATGATTTGTGGAAAGCATCATTTTGCTCAGAACTTCAAAGGTTTAGAGGTTGAGCATTTTACCTCTTTGAAACTTAAGAAACTTGCAATTCAAGAAAGAAGAGAGAAAACCTATAATTGTGAGGTTTTGGTGTGAATTGAAGAGTGATTTGAACCTCTATTTATAGACCAAAGAGTCTGAACTCAGAGCTTTGCAACTTGATCAAAGTTTGATGATTTGGCTTAAGAGATAAAAAGGAATCTTTTACATTTAATGCAAAATGGTTAAAGTGACCAAACCATGGTTAAAACTCAAGCTTCTTATCCTCTTCCATTCTGATCTCAAATCAGAGAAAATATCTTCAATTATTGCTTCTTTGCATCATTGCTTGGATTATAGGTCATGTAGTCTTGAAACTTAGTGAAAAATGGTGAAAATTCAAGTGAAAATGATCACTAAATGCATAATTCAAAACCATAGCTACACTCCATATTTTTTTATGCTCTTGGACATTTTGGAAAGCTCATGTTGCATACTTCAAAACCCTAGTTGAAAGTTTCTTCAAGACCTTTAAGGAAATGGGTGAAAAAGATCCATGAACTTTTGAGAAAAATGAAGTTTTAAGTGAAGTTTTCAAAAAGTACCAACTTTGAAGCTCCATATCTCTTAAATGGTTGATCTTATGGAAAAAAATTATATGTGTCAAAGTTGTTTATTGGATCAAAATCTACAACTTTCATGTTGGAAGTTTTTTTCAGTTTGTAGGTGAAATTTTGAGAAATTCCCTTTCAAAGTTTGGAAAAAAACCATGAAAAACACTTAGAAATTTTTCTAAGTATGGAAAGTCAAACTTTGACTTTTTGATTCTTGATTGATTTTCTTGATTTCTCTTGATCAAATGACTTCATATATTATATATTGATGATTTAAAACTTCAAAAGTCATGGTTGACCCAATTTCCCCAAAAGTCAATGGTGATCTTGTACAGTTGACTTTTTCAGACGAATCGCGTTTCTGGAGTTTTCAATGAAACAGGCTATCCTCATCAAATGAATGGTATGAATGGATCTCATTGAAGCATTAGAGGATATTGAGCCATGGTTTGAGTTGTGGCACCATGTCCTGATTAAAAAGTCAGTTGTTTAGTGAATTAGGTCAAAACCCTAATTGTCGACCTGATGAAATTGATGACTGTGGATCTTGAATTGAGATGTAATTTCCATTGGATTTTGTCATAGGGATTATTTGAGGATGATTGAAACCTTTGATTGGCTTTCTGGGGATTTTTAGGGTTTCCCAAATGTGATCCCTGATTTTGGTCCCTGATAGTTCAAAACCCTAATCTGATGATTTGAAATTTCACTGTTGATCAATCCTTGTGTAGGAGATGTTATGAGCCAATGGATTGGGTAAAAATGATGTACTTGGGGTCTTGAGGTCATGTCCCAAGTCATTAGGTCAAATCCTGAGCAAAAGTCAGGAGTATGCTATCTTCAGTCAAAACCCTAATCTGGTTGATTCAGAGCCCTTGAGCTTGTTGAAATGAATCTCTGAGGACCAAATATTGATTGTAGATGAAGATGATTCATTTGAGATGAAGGGAGAACAAAACCCTAGTTGATTGTTGCTTGTACTGATGAGTGATTTCTTGATTAAATCCCTGCTGAGTCACAAGTAGCAAACACAAACTATGCAATTTGTTAGAGATGCAAATGATGCATATGCAATGATATGAGGTGGTATCTTAGGTCAAAAATTGGGGTATGACAGCACGATTACATGTTTGCATATATCTTTCCTTTTCCTGAAATAATAATCATTTGTGCAGATTAATCAATAAAACCATTGAAAGTAATGACCCTGCGCCCTCTCCTAACTTCGAGTGTCCTGTGTATAAGGCGGAAGAAGAGAGTAATGAATGTATTCCTGATGAGATTTCCCGACTGCTTGAGCACGAGGAAGACACTATTCAGCCATATAAAGAGCCATTGGAAGTCATCAACTTGGGTTCTGAAGAGGATAAAAAGGAAGTCAAGATTGGGGCACTGCTTGGTCAAGATGCTAAGAAGAGGATGGTAGAGCTTCTTAAAGAGTATGTTGACATTTTTGCGTGGTCCTACCAAGATATGCCTGGATTGGACACAGATATTGTGGAGCATCGCTTGCCGTTGAAACCAGAATGTCCTCCTGTCAAGCAAAAGTTAAGAAGGAGTCATCCTGATATGGCAGAAAAGATTAAGAATGAGGTCTTGAAGCAGATAGATGCAGGTTTCCTTGTCACTTCTGTATATCCTCAATGGATTGCCAATATTGTGCCTGTTCCGAAGAAAGACGGAAAAGTTCGCATGTGTGTGGATTATAGAGATTTGAACAAAGCCAGTCCGAAAGATGATTTTCCTCTACCTCACATTGATATGTTGGTAGATAGCACTGCAAAGTTTGAAGTTTTCTCCTTTATGGATGGTTTTTCAGGATACAATCAGATTAAGATGGCACCTGAAGACATGGAAAAGACAACCTTTATTACGCCATGGGGGACATTCTGTTACAAAGTGATGCCTTTTGGGTTGAAGAATGCTGGTGCGACATATCAGAGGGCCATGACTACTCTTTTCCATGATATGATGCACAAAGAAATTGAGATTTATGTGGATGATATGATTGCCAAGTCCCAATCAGAAGAGAGGCACATGGAAGATCTGTTAAAGTTGTTTCAGCGTTTGAGAAAGTATCGTCTCCGCTTAAACCCAAACAAATGCACTTTTGGTGTCCGTTCTGGAAAGTTATTGGGTTTTATTGTCAGTCAGAGAGGAATTGAAGTAGATCCTGATAAAGTCAAAGCAATTCAGGAAATGCCAGCACCAAAGACTGAAAAACAAGTGAGAGGTTTCCTCGGACGTCTGAATTATATCTCCAGGTTCATTTCTAATATGACTGCTACCTGTGAGCCGATCTTCAAGTTGTTAAAGAAAAATCAGGGATGTGTGTGGAATGAAGATTGTCAGAAAGCTTTTGACAACATCAAAGAATATCTGCTTGAACCTCCCATTTTGCTCCCTCCAGTTGAGGGAAGACCTCTGATTATGTACCTCACAATGCTTGAGAATTCAATGGGATGTGTGTTGGGTCAGCATGACGAGTCTGGTCAAAAAGAGTATGCAATATACTACCTTAGCAAAAAGTTTACCGAGTGCGAAACAAGATACTCGCTGCTTGAGAAAACTTGCTGTGCTTTGGTGTGGGCTGCTCGCCGACTGAGACAGTATATGTTGAACCACACCACCCTATTGATCTCCAAAATGGATCCAATTAAGTATGTATTTGAGAAACCTGCATTAACTGGAAGGATTGCTCGCTGGCAAATGTTGCTATCAGAATATGATATTGAATACCGAGCTCAAAAAGCTGTGAAAGGAAGTGTGTTGGCAGAGTACCTCGCTCACCAACCAATTGATGATCATCAATCTATCAGGATGGACTTCCCAGATGAAGATATAATGTATTTGAGATCTCAAGATTGGGATGAACCGTTGCCAGAAGAAGGGCCAGATCCTGAATCCAAATGGGGTTTGATTTTTGATGGAGCTTCTAATATTCATGGCCATGGAATTGGCGCCATTATCATCACTCCGCATGGGTCACATGTACCTTTCACTACAAGGATATGTTTTGATTGTACAAACAATATTGCTGAGTATGAAGCTTGCATCATGGGACTTGAAGAGGCCATTAATTTGAGAATTAAGATTCTTGATGTTTATGGAGATTCTGCGCTTGTGATTAATCAGATTAAAGGAGAATGGGAAACTCGTCATCCTGGTTTAATTCCTTACAAAGATTACGCCAGAAGGTTATTGACATTCTTCAACAAAGTTGAATTCCACCACATCCCTCGAGATGAGAATCAGATGGCTGATGCATTAGCCACATTGTCTTCCATGTACAAAGTGAATTTCCATAATGAGGAACCTCAAATTACAATCAGGCGTCTCGATAGACCTGCTCATGTATTTGCAGTTGAGGAAGCAACAGATGAAAAGCCTTGGTATTTCGATATTAAGCACTTCCTCCAGACTCAAGAGTACCCACTTGGGGCATCAAATAAAGACAAGAAAACTTTGAGGAGATTGGCTGGCAGTTTCTTCATCAATGCTGATGTTTTGTATAAAAGGAATTATGACATGGTCTTGCTCAGATGCGTGGATAGACACGAAGCAGACATGTTGATGCATGAAATTCATGAAGGTTCTTTTGGTACCCATGCCAATGGACATTCGATGGCTAAAAAGATGCTTAGAGCAGGTTACTATTGATTGACAATGGAATCTGATTGCTACAAGTTTGTAAAGAAGTGTCACAAGTGTCAAGTGTATGCTGACAAGATTCATGTGCCTCCGACACTTCTCAATGTTATTTCTTCCCCATGGCCTTTCTCTATGTGGGGTATTGATATGATTGGCATGATTGAACCCAAGGCTTCGAATGGACATCGATTCATCCTGGTAGCAATCGATTACTTCACCAAGTGGGTAGAAGCTGCTTCATATGCTAATGTAACAAAGCAAGTTGTGGTCAGATTTATCAAGAACAACATCATCTGCAGATATGGTGTACCAAGCAAGATCATCACTGATAATGGCTCGAATCTGAACAATAGCATGATGAAAGAATTGTGTGAAAGCTTCAAGATTGAACATCACAACTCTTCGCCTTATAGGCCAAAGATGAATGGAGCTGTTGAAGCAGCAAATAAAAACATTAAGAAAATCGTGCAAAAGATGGTTGTTACGTACAAGGACTGGCATGAGATGCTCCCATTTGCTTTGCATGGGTACCGTACATCTGTTCGTACTTCAACAGGGGCAACTCCCTTTTCTTTGGTTTATGGCATGGAAGCAGTGCTCCCTATTGAGGTTGAGATTCCATCATTGAGAGTTTTAATGGAAATCAAGTTATCTGAGGCTGAATGGTGTCAGAGCAGGTTTGATCAATTGAATTTGATAGAAGAAAAGAGAATGACGGCTTTATGCCATGGTCAGTTGTACCAGAAAAGAATGAAGAAAGCTTTTGATAAGAAGGTTCGACCTCGTGCTCAAAAGGATCTTGTCTTTTACCTCCGATTCATGGGGCAAGTGGACTCCTAATTTTGAAGGACCATATGTTGTTAAGAAAGCCTTCTCTGGCGGTGCATTAATTCTTGCAACTATGGATGGAGAAGAGCTCCCACGTCCCGTGAATGCTGATGTAGTCAAGAAATACTTCGCCTAAATAATAAAAGAACAGCTCGCTAAGTTGAAAACCCGAAAGGGCGGCTTAGGCAAAAAAGAGCGTCTCGGTGGATTGAAAACCCGAAAGGGCGGTCCAGGCAAAAATTAGAGACATAAACAGAATAAAATACCCGGTGGACTGAAAACCCGAAAGGGCGGTCCAGGCAAAAGTTAGGGATTCATGGCAAGTAACTACATCAGACAAGACTTGATCATCAGCAGTCATCCGTTATCATGAAGAAGTCCGACACTTTTCAACGGAAGCCTTTGCTCAGGAATTCCCAGTTGAGAGAGAGGATGGGGTCATTACATTTCAATGTACCTTTTCCACAAAATTACCACTTTCCAAACTTTGTAATAATCTATGGGGTCTTGCCTTTTGCAGGCTACCATTCCATTAAAAAAGTTTGAGCCTTTATCTTTTATTGGCAATCTTATTTCTTTCATATCTCTCAAAATGTCATTTATTGTTGATAGTAATTTTTGAAACAAAGAGATAATTGATTTCAACAAAATCCTTTTGAAAATTATAAAAGAATTTTTACTTTGATTCATGAGTGCATTACAAGGAATGGATATGTTGATGTATTCATATGCAGAATAACGTATTACACTCAATATACCTTTGACCTGGTTCGAGTTTGGTTTAGAACTCAACTATGGTGTTCTCTCAGCTTCAATGTTCCCTAGTGTTGGGTAGCATATATTCTGAAGCCATCAAAAGATTGCTAGCAGTTTCTGCTTTGGTGTTCAGCTTGGGACATGCTTGATTATGTCATCTTCGTACACCATCTCTTTCTACCTCCAGTGGGACGTTGGTAGTTCACCTTCAGTGGAACGTTGGTGTATTTTGTTATCTTCATCGTCAGTGGTACGTCGATGTATATCTCTTTCTACCTCCAGTGGGACGTTGGTAGTTCACCTTCAGTGGAACGTTGGTGTATTTTGTTATCTTCATTGTCAGTGGTACGGTGGTATAACTCTATTCATATCATCAGTGGTACGGTGGTATATTTCTATTCATATCATCAGTGGTACGGTGGTATTCTCTCCTCATATCATCAGTGGTACGGTGGTATATCTCTCTTCATATCATCAGTGGTACGGTGGTATATTTCTTCTTCATGCTTTCAGTGGAACGTGGGTATGTGTTATCGTCAGTGGTACGGCGGTACATCTCTTCATATCATCAGTGGTACGGTGGTATATTTCTTCTTCATGCCTTCAGTGGAACGTGGGTATGTGTTATCGTCAGTGGTACGGCGGTACATCTCTTCAATCATCAGTGGTACGATGGTGTGATTTCTGTTAACGGAAGATTGGCATTCTAATTCAGGATGCATACTTTCTCATCCCCAGTGAAAGAGGATGTTCCCTTTCTCTCATCCCCAGTGAAAGAGGATGCTATAACCTCTCTGACACGAAGTGTTTTCCCCAGAGAAGTTTCTTTTCCCACCAAAGTTCGGTATCTCCAACAAAGTCTTGCCTTCCCCAGTGGAACTTCTAAGACGTTTGTTTCCCCAGCGGAGTTATAGCAAGACATTTGTTCTCCCTAGTGGATCATTTGTTACTCCCCAGTGTTGTCATGCTTTATTATCATCACATGCATTCATTAACATTGCATTGCATCTTAGGCTCAAAAATTGTGTTTTATATATTTAAGTCTCTTCGATTTTTGTCAAAACGAAGATTTCCAATCATCGTATCTCCAAATCGAAGAAACTTAAATAGGGGCATCTGTCATACCCCAATTTTTGACCCTAAGATCATACATCAATTGCATTCAATCATCAATCAAGAGCACCATTGTGAAGCTTGATCTTTGATACTGTGATTATCTCTGAGGGGAATTATCGAGCATTTATAGCCTTTTATTTGTTTATACTAACCAAAAAATCAAAAATATATGTTTTGTCTCTTTTGTTTATATTTTACAGGTGAAAGATCGGGCAAAAATCAAAACAGTGCAAGAAAACAATTTTTGAAAATTTGAAGGTGGAAATCGATTTACCCCTGTGGGAAATCGATTTCCTGTGCGCAAAATTCAAAAAAATATAAGAGGGAAGCTTGACATCATTTTGGCACCTTTTTTATTTGATCATTTTATCAATTTTCCACCTCATCAAAATTAACTCATTCATTAAACCCTCTTTAACCCCATTTTACCACTTTTTACCATTTAATTGCCACTTTAATCACCAATTAAAAACAAGTTAATCACCAAACACAAAAAGACCAATTTGCCACTACTCTTGCTCCAATTCTATAAATAGAGCCCTCTACTCTCTCATTTCTCAAGCTTGGAGAGCCAAAAAATTGCTTGCAAATTCATTTCTCACCCTTTCCAAAACCCTCACCCAAAGTTCATTTTCATAAGATTAGTAAGGTTCACATTGAATCTTGCTAATTTTGAACTAAGCCTCCTACATTTCACTCTTTTCTTTGATTGTTCATCTCCATACTTGAAGGATCTACACTTTGTGCTTGTTCTTGAAGCTACTTCAACACTTTAATTCAAGAATTGGTAAATTCCTCAATTCTAAGATGTAGATCTTTGTTGCTTGTGTTCAATGCATCTTTGATGCTATATTGGTGCTATTTGATGGTGATTTGATGGAAAATTCGTGCTCCTATGGATATGTGATCATAAGGTGTTTGTATGTTTGCCTAAATCAAGTTTCAAAGTTCATAATGCTGTTTTTTTGAAAACTGTGCGCAGGAAATCGATTTCCTACAGAGGGAAATCGATTTCCACTCTGTTTTTTGCGCCCAAAACTGAACTCTGCACTCAGGAAATCGATTTCCTACAGAGGTAAATCGATTTCCAGTAAGGCAGAATGTGTTTTTTGCCCTTTTATATGCTTGTTTTGGCTTCCTACTTCCTCCACTTCATTAATATCATTGGATCTAGGATGTTGATAGGTTTGAAATGACCTAATCCATAATATTAGATGAATGATATTAATGATAGTGTGAGTTGATTATCTTTTGTGAATTTTATTCTTCTTCCTCCATTTCATTAATATCATTGGATCTAGGATGTTGATAGGTTTGAAAGAACCAAATCCATAATATTAGATGAATGATATTAATGATAGTGTGAGTTGATTATCTTTATGCATTTTATCTTCTCCTTCTCCTTTTTTTCTTTTGATAGATGAAAGTCTTAATACTTTGAGAATTCTCATGGATTCTTAGTAAAGACTAGATCGTTACCTATTTTCTTTTCGTGCGGTATTGCTTTCGGAAGGCGATCTACATATCGTTCTTCTCGCATGCATTAGCACATAAAGTTTTGACCGGCCTCGTTGTAGGGTGATTTCTACATAAATCACTTGGCGATCTGCTTAACATAGCGCAATATTTCGTGTCCCGAATAAAACAAGATCAAACATGGAAGAGAATTGTATGCGGTTGATTTAAGACTTGTGGAGGTTTTTATCGTGTAGTCGCTATGATTCTATCAAGCTTCTAAAAACCCCATTGAATTTAAATCCGAGTACATCATTCACTCACCATAGATCTTCCTACTAACTTTGATAACATACTTGACAAGTTTCAAGATGGTTATCTTTAACACTTAACAACTAACTTTAATTTCCGCACCTTTACTATACCGCTCTTTATATTACCGCTCTTTATATTTCTCGCTTTATCGCTTTACTTTATCATTTCATCATATTTACTTTCCGTCATTTTCTCTTTGTCCACTTGGACATATGTTTATGTTTCCGTTATTTTTCTTTTGTCCACTTGGACCATACTTTATTTTTTTTGCTAAAACACTAATAAATAATCAAAATCTAAAAAATACATAAGGTTCTCTTTGGACTATCGGTTACTATCCCTAGCACTTTGGAGACTCGGACTTATGGACCTAGTACCTCTGGACTCATTCTATTACTATCCTGTGATTGTTCTGTCTGTCTGGCATTGTTCTGTTGTATGTTTATGTGTGCAGGTATTTCCTTGAAAGCCCTTGATGGTTAATTCCAAGGCATTGACATAAGGATTTTACCCGAAAACAGCCGTTACTCTGCCCAATTTTTGTCAGAATCTTAATGTGCTTAATGAAAAATGGTGCTAAGACAATAAGTTCATCTGGATCCCCAAGTGTTAATGTGTTGGTATTGATAAATCCAAAGGATGGGAAAACTACCTTGGCTCTTAATGTCAAGTGTTGGCTTCTTATTCGGTTAGACCGTTTCTTTCCTTAGCTTTTATTTTATGCATTAGGTTAGCCTCTTCATCTCCTCCCATTCTTAAATTTTCAAAATCTTCTCCCTTTTTCCAAAATATTCTTATGTTTGCAATCTTTTCAAAACCTTTTTCTTAAAAATATCTTTCGCCCTTAGTGGCTTTTCTTCAAAAGTTTAGACACCGTTAATTGTCGAAACGAGTGGTTATACCCCACGATTTTGAAATTGATTGATAATAACGAGATCTTTTCCGCGTGAGAGAGCTAGTGGCATACTCGTTGATTTTATCCGAGTTGGAGCCCTTCTTTCATTTGCGATGCAAAGAACTTGTTTGTTCTCATGCTCAAGATCAATGGCTGAGTATTTCTCTCTAACGACAACAAAGTGTTTATTCGTTTTAAAACGTTTTTTCCCAAAAGCGGAACTACATTAGCTCTGACTTCTCCATTGCACCGAGGAGGTATGTAGGCCCAAAGCTTAACGCTTTGCCGAGCTTATTTTGAAAATAAAACAAACCGTTTTTTAGCACACACACAACACAGATTTTCAAAAAGGTTCCCGTGGAGTACCACGGATATGAGGGGTGCTTTAAACCTTCCCCTCATATAATCAACACCCGAACCTGAGTTCTCTTTCTTGTTTTTTTAAAAACAAAACTTTGGGTTTTACGTTCTTTTCCCTTTTCCTTTGAAAAAATAAAGCGCGGTGGCGATTTCAAAACGGAATATTGATTCGAGTCAATCCCATGGCTTCGATGTCAGATTTTCCCCGCTACAGTACCCAATGCTTCGTCTCCAGCCTCAATATATCTGTATGAGTTTAGATTGCTGACAAATATATCCTCTTCTCCATTGATAGTCACTATGGAGTTCCCATTCACAAACTTTAATTTCTGATGGAGGGTGGAGGTGACTGCCCCAGCTGCGTGGATCCAAGGGCGTCCTAGTAGGCAGGTATAAGCTGGCTCAATTTCCATCACTTGGAAATTGATGCAGAAGGTATGAGGGCCAATTACAACGGGCAGATCCACTTCTCCCAACACCGGACTTTGTGATCCATCGAAAGCTTTTACCACCAGACGGCTTGGTCTGACTACCAGTCCTTCTAAGGCTATCTTGTCAAGTGTTGCTTTTGGCATCACATTTAAAGATGATCCTATGTCAATCAAAACTCTAGCTAGATGAGCCTTCCCACATTGCATGGAGATATGCAAGGCTTTGTTGTGTGACTTTCCTTGTAGGGGTAGCTCATTGTCACTGAAACCTAGACATGCCCCAGCAGTTAGATTGGCCACCATCCCGTCAAATTGATTGACTGTGATGTCCTTAGTTACATGGGCAGCGTTTAGGATCTTCATCAGAGCATCTCGATGTTTCTCAGAGTGTATCAATAGTGATAAGAGCGATATCTTAGATGGTGTTTGTTGCAACTGATCTACCACTCTATAATCAATCTTCTTAATCAGAGCGAGAAACTCCTCAGCATCCTTATTAGAAGTTTCTTTATCTTTAGGTTCAGCCTCGTCATTTGGTCTCATGACAACTTGTTCTCCAGATTGCGTCAAGTTTTCACTAGACATTGGTTGTACTTGCGCAGTTTTGAATATGCGCCCACTACGGGTCATGCCTCCAGGTCCAACGATGCTTGATACTGCAGTATTAGTATCGGTCTCATATTCCCATGGTACCGCTTTCATCTTGTCCAAAGGATATGGTCCTCTGATTGGGATGATCTTGGTACGTTCTTGCGTAGGTATCATCACTAGTGGTCTAGAGCATGGGATAATCAATGGTTTCCTTGCCCCTTGTGCAGGTATCATTAAAGGCTCGTTTCTTTCCACCATCACCACATATTCCTCCTCAGGGTGTTCCTCCAGTTGGATCAATCCTTGATCCGTGAGTCTCTGCAAAGTGTCTTTGAAAGCCTCGTTGTGTTCTAGGACAAACCCCTTTATAAGAAGATACCTCTTAAGGGCATCTATGGGGGAGTTCCGTTGTTGAACCAACTCTTGCTCATTGACAATTTCTATTGCATTGACTGCGCCATCATGGTGTGGCATCGGGTTCGTTTTCACATTGGGTTTGTCAAAGGCGATTGCCCCTGATTCAATCAAATCTTGAACGATATGCCTGAAGGCCCAACATTTCTCCAAGGTGTGTCCGGGAGAATTGGCGTGAAATTCACACTTTTCATTCGGCTTGTAGTTGGGTGTAACCTTGCCTGGAGGAAGAGGTGGCAGTGGCCTAACTTCTACCAAGGATTCATTTATTAAATATTTCAGAATTTCTTTCTTGGAAGTAGGTAGCGGATCGAATCTCCTTTGTCCTCCCTGAAACCGGTTTTGTTGTGGTGGATATGACGTGGGAGGTCTGTTTTCCTGATGCCCTACAGCATTAGTCTCTCCTTCCTTCTTCTTTGTGAAGTTGGGGGTAGGCCTCTTCGCCTGATAGGATCCAGACGATGCCCCTTGTATCTTCCCATTCTTGATTCCGTTCTCAATCCTTTCACCGATGACTACCAAGTCTGAAAATCCTGATGACACGCTTCCAACCATCTTATCGTAATATGGCCCTTGTAGTGTAGCCATAAACATATCCACCAGCTCTTTTTCCAACAGGGGAGGTTGAACTCGGGAAGCCATTTCCCTCCACCTCTGTGCATACTCTTTGAATGATTCCTCTTTCTTTTGTGACAAATTTTGGAGTTGCATCCGATTGGGCGCCATGTCCAAATTGTACTTATATTGCTTCAGGAATGTGTTAGCAAGGTCGGTCCAGCTTCGGATATGAGACTTTTCTAACTGCATGTACCAGTCGACCGATGCTCCACTCAAACTATCTTGGAAGAAATGAATCATCAGTTTTTGATCATGAGCATAAGCAGCCATCTTTCGCACATACATGCGCAAGTGGTTCCTTGGACATGTGAGTCCCTTGTATTTTTCAAAGTTCGGAACTTTGAATTTGTGTGGAATTGTTAGATCTGGAACCAAGCTCATTTCAAAAGTATCCACATCAAAAGCATCATACCCTTCTACAGCCTTCAGTCTCTCTTCCAGTGCCTTGATTTGTCCACTATCTTTGGAATCCTCTCCAGAATTAGCAGAGTTCAGCTTTGGTTGGAGACCTTGGTTTATGTCATTAGTATCCCCATATTGCAGGTCCAGATAGTCCTCATCCCTAAGCGGATTGTTGATAGGGATGCGAACTGTGCGAGACGTCCCTTCTTTCTGAGCAGTAGGAATAAACCCTTCTCGAGAAGCCTCTCCCTCTTCATGGGTCGTAGTGACCTTTTTAGATGCGTGAGCATTTGTTTTGTGAGGGTCATGGCCTTGTACATACCCTAACAATGAGTTGCCATCCTGAGGTATCTCCTCATACTGATCCTGAACCTCCTTAGCCTTGTCTTGCTTATCTTTGAGGTCTTTCATGAAGCTCAGCATTTGGGCCATTCCTCCCTTGAGGTCTTCAACAGTACCTTTCAGCTGGGTCATTTCCTCAAGAAGGGCGGCTTGGTTCTGTTCCAATTGTTCCATTGCCTTTTTCTTTTGAGATCTTGTCTGAATCAGCGGTTGAACGAGATTTCCACTATCATGCAAGATCAATGTTCTTGGTGCACCTTTCCCATTATCATGCAAGATCAATTCTTCTATTTGTTGTTCGGAAGGTTCACTATCCATAGAATGTCCTAATTGACGCAATGCTAAAACGGGGTTATAATTAATACAACCAAGAGTCCCCATTAATGGCACATTGTCGAAATCTCCACATTTGTAAATAATCCTATCAGATTTTAATTTCTTTGCATACCATAGGATAGAATCTGCTTTAAGAGCCCTTAGCTTTTGAGACCACTCGTTCCTAGCAAGCTCTTTGATAAAGCAACTGGATTTGTAGAGATGAGAAGTCAACCAAGAATATAGCCAGTGGACACAACAAAATAGCATTCCTTTCTTCTTTTCGTACTTCATATGAATAGCATAGTAAATATTAGCGAGGATAGTTGGCGTAGGATCTTTTCCATAAACCTTAAAGGAGGAGAAAGCATGAATAGCGGCGGGATCAACATAATCAACATTTTTGGGCAATACAACAACTCCAAAAATCAAAAGAGCTAGTAAATGTCCACAAATGTCCCATTGTTTCTTTTGAGCATACATTAAAGCTTGATTTTCTAAGTAAGATCTTTTGATCCCATGCACATCCCCATCAGTTTTGTAATTAGTCTTCAATTCCGTAGCAGATAACCCCAAAGCTTTTGCCAAATCTGAAAAGTCAACTTCTTTACCCACACCAGTATAGAATTCTTTTTTAATTTTTGAGAACCCCAACGTAGCATCTATCTCTTCCAAAGTTGGAGCCAACTGAAAGTCTTGAAAAGTGAAGCACCTAAGCGGAGGGTCATAAAATTGAACCAAAGCAGTAATTGCTTCTTCTTGTACTCTCACCCTTAGCAAGTCCAAAATGTTCCCATAGCGGATTACAAACCTATCCAAAGCACTTGATGGTAATTTTTCCTTGATTATTTTCAGCTTCTTGATATCCGGAGTGGAAACGGAAAAGTGAACAATGGTCTTCTTGGTACTCATCCTTCCTACACATTCACCAAATAGAATATATTTTTACATTTATATTACATATTTTTTTATTTACTATTTTTTTGTGGATAAAACATGATGAGGATGCAAATGAGAGATGATGCATGCAAACACACAAAAAGAAAAAAAAAATCATAGCAACAAAAAAAAAATATATAAAACATATATAACATAATATTTCAAGAAACCCAGGTTCATAGGTTCGACGTAGGGGGCTCTAGGGAGCCAACCTTTTATGGGGGGTTCTAGAAGGTCTCATGGGGTCATTCGTAGCCTCCGAGACTCTTTGTCTCTTCGGATTTTAAAACGACTCATTTTATCCATGAGGTTCGAATTTTTGGGGTAGGTTCTCGGAGAGATCAGCCAAGTATCCAGTCCAGCCCTCAACAAAGTCAAGCCTCGTTTTGGACCTTTCCGAACACTTAACCCACTCCGAGTGGAGTTATCAGTGAGATTCGTAGGAGATTCGTACTCCCCTATTGATCTCAAAGTTAACTCCCACACTTAGGGTTTAACCGACATGAAAATAGAGCAAAATATATAATAATAAAGGCAAATATTTTCAGGCAGATAAAAACATAAAACAAATAAACAAATAAATAATTTAATGTTCATTAAAAGATAAACCTCCCCCAAACCCTAAATGTGGCAATTTGCCAACCTTAAAATGCGCCACAAACCCTAAACCACAAACCACGAGCCATAAACCTAAACCCACTCAAGCCTTAGGAGCATAATAATTAACCTAATAGTGTTGTCCCCAGCAGAGTCGCCAGCTGTAGCAACCTGCCTAAAAATTTCAGCTTTCGAGTCGCCACCTATTCTGAAGGGCGAATAGGAAACCCTACACAGATAAGAGATTGAGGGTAAGTTATTATAATCAGGCTGAGGGAAGGTGTTAGGCACCCTCAGCCCTTTCCTAAAGGCTAATATATCAAAGATTAGGGTTGCATGGCAGGGTTTGTAAAGAAATGTGGCAAGCAAAATTATAATGACATGATTGAGATTTTGAAGAGGGGGACTCGCCTTGTTGCCAAGTGCCTACGTACCTCCTTAGGGAGGATCAGAGTCTACGTAGTTCGGGAAGGGTTGTACGCCATTTAAAGTTTGAATTTGATTTGATATGGTTTTTTAGAGGCTTTTTGAATGGCCTATCGTAGTTTGATAATTTGTAATTTTGGATGGATTTGAGAATTATTTGAAAGTGTGGGCGTACAACCCCGATTTGGCACTATTAACCGCAATGATCAATAGATTTGATCACCATAGTTAAAAGATCTGAAATTTGCATCACTATCAATTTTAATCGATTGATTCGATTATCACTAATAATGAATTAAGGTATATTTTAATAATTTTTATAGAATTTTATATGCATTGTTACCCCTCGCAATCGATTGATTCGATTAAAAAGAGTAACAAATTAAATCGAGGAGAAAACGGTTAATCACCACAACTAATAAAATAGTTGCAGCCGTTTAACCAAATAATAGAAATCAATTTTTATTTAATTAAATAACATTTTAATTAAAAATATTGTTAACCATAGCGATTAATCGATTTAATCGGCACGAATAACAAATTATAATTTTTAATAATAATATCAAATATATTTTTTATTTTACCAAATATAATTATTATGATTAAATATGAGAACCAATTAATTAAACACACAATTATATTAATTAAACAAATTAGTTAATTAGGTTGTGATTATATGAGGTTGTTAATAGGGCATATGGTATGGAGGCTCAACCAGGGGCGTCAGATCTGAATGAAAGGATGATTAATGGTCAGATTTTGAGGGATCATGGTAAGACTTATGGTTGAGACTGTATGGAATCAGGGAAGAAAATCAAAGAAAAAAAATAAGAGAGGACGCTGGGTATCGAACCCACGTCCCTGGGGTCACAAATCCCCTTTTACCAACTCAACTGGGGCCTGCACGCGTTCAAGAAACGCCTTCATAATAATATATAAAATAAACAGCACATCGCATGGAAACACGCGCGAATTTTCAAACGACCCAATAACAAGGAAACACGTCATCGTCTTCCTCAAGAAGACATCAAAAACCTGCGTATATCAGCTGCGATTTAGCTACGATAATTTTCGTAGCCATGGGGACCTGGGAAATAGCGATTAAGACATACCAACACATAAATATGGCGCACCTGTCCTATCCTCTTCGTATCAATCATACGAATCGGTTCATGCTACTAATTTGACTCAATTTCACGACTATTAGAAAGCCCCAATTACAACCCTAGAAACTCTATTCGGTCAACAATGGCAGCTCAGTATATAATGCCCAGAAATCCAATTAATTACACAAGAACATTCACAAACATCACACAAACCATAAAACATAAGCAAATCAACACATGGATGCATAAATCGTGCCAATCGAAACAAGGTTTTAAAGGACCTACCTCGGCTTATAGGAGGTTGTTCTGGGGGTGCTGATGACGCATAAGTATTCAGACACGTTCCTAATCTCTCAACGAAGCTGTTGCAACTTTCAAATTGGATTGAAACGCCCTAATTCTCTGAAACCGATCTTGAGTTTCTTGGAGAATTTTTATGTTCTTGCAAGTGTTCTCTTCCGCAGATTTTCCGACCCCCAGTCCACTGGCTTATGTTGTCTACTTATAGGAGAATAGAATTAGGTCAAGAAAAGAATCAAAAAGCCTTTGAATCAAATCTTTCCATGTTTGAGAAATTGATTTGATTTCTTGATTTTTAAGTTACTAAACTTGGCTTGTTTTGTATCAATTCTTTCCATTTAATTTATGCACGAAAATATGATTATATTTGGTCATAAACTCTGATTGAGAATCACCCAAAATATACTTTCTATCAAATATTTGATTTTTCATTTAATTAAATCATTAAAAATTAATTTTAAATGAAATAAAATTATGTAAAATCAAATAAAATGATATAATTTATGGCATATGTTTTGGATAGCTTGTGGACCAAGTTTGGGTCATAGAATGTAGGCCCATTTGCAAGAGTCTCAATTTTTGCCTTCTTATTTCACCTTTAGTCCCTCAAAATCATCTGACTTTGATCAAGCACATCTCCTTCAATTTTTAAGCTATGAGGGAGTTCTAATACTTTTTAGAAACCTAAAGAGGTCCTCTACAAGCCACTTTGGAACATATTTTTCATTTGGAGCTTTTATCTTGATCATATCCTCTTTGGGAAAAAACTGCTTTTGAAGGATGCCTGAAAACGACCTGTAATCTTTTGCTTTGTATCTCTTTAATGAAGCATTTCTAACCTTGGCTTGTGAGACACAAAGTTGTAGAGAATTCAATTTCCTTCAAAATAGGCTTTGAGTGGGGAATTTCTGATGTTCCATGTGAAAGTTATGCCCAGTCAAAGTTGGGTTGACTTTCTCCTAAGAAACCCTAATTTGAACCTTTTTGCATTTGTTCATCTCTGAGTTTCTATTAATGGAATCATGATCAATCTTTGATCAAATGGTGGTTATGCATCCCTACACTTGATGTTTGCCCAATGATTATGGTTTGGATCATGCTTTGATTGTAGTTGACCTTTAAGTTTGCATCAGTTGACTGGATCATTTGAATGAGCAAGGTTTTTGGGGTTTGTTCTTAAACCTTGTTATGAGAGAAGTGTGGAAGGTAAATTTTGGGGTATGACAATACACACTATATAATTCCAAACCCTTCACCAAGTGAGGACTTCAGATTTTCAGATTTTTTTTCTTCTTCTCACTCACGACTCATTTTCTCTCTCTCACTTCATCCCTCTCTCACCATAACAACCTCCATCAACAAACTCTCACTCTCATTCACACTCACCAACCACAAAGCTTCAAGATCTTCCATTGCTACTCATCAAGCTTCAACAACACTCACCTTCCTCACGACACAATCATTATCACCATCAATGCCAAGATGCAAGATCTTCATCGAATCTGAGTTCGTTTTCTCGCAAGAATACGCATAGCAATGCCTTCGCATTCGTCATCATCAAAGAACAAAGGAAGCAATCATCTCCACAAATCTTGATCAATATCTCTCCAAGTAAGTGACTCTCTCCATTGCTTTAGAAGCATATAGGCCTGGAACCCGTCATCAGGGATTGGGTTAGGATTTAGACCGCCATGTTTGCATCGAAGTTGTTGCATATTCATTGAGCATGTATTCTGTTTGCGTGATATAGACCTCTTATGAGTGTATGGATTGCGTGTTTGGAGTTTCTTGCAATATGAGGATTGTTTTGGTACCTATTTTGTGTGCCTTAGAGTAGATCTTGAATGTTAGGGTTTACATAATTTGGTTTGGTTTGAATGATAGAGAAATAATTGGAAGAAACTATTGGTAGATCCTTGATCTACACGAAAAATAGAGTAGGAAGGTGGTCCCTTTTTATTTTTCTGGAAAATTTGACCGAGCTCCGCCGTGGGAGCAAACGGAGAAGACGACCGGAATCACTATTCCGGCGTCTGTTTCTCTTTCCCTTTCTTTTCCGACCTGGACGCGTGGCTCGCTGGGATTGGCTGTGTCTCCCATTTTGTTGCTTTTGTTTTATCCATATGATTATGTGATGGTGTGTCGCGCTGTGATTGGCTAGTGGAGTCCATTTTTGTCTTTTATGACTTAAATTGCACTTGACCCATTGATGTGTATATCCACATAATATTTTCATGCTACATTTTATTAGGACTATAGTCACATGTTGTAAATAAATGAATAAAATCAATGCTGCATAAAAAAAATAGAACAATAAAACAGCCTGGGCCATGTTTTGGGACAAGGCCTTGCGCCATATCTGATTCGCACCCCCCCTGGATTAGGCCCAGATGCATTATAACATTGGCATAGTTCATTAGGCCTTTGCTAACACACCCCTAGTTCTAGACAGACTTAGATTTTATTTTCAATATTGTTTCTCCCATAACTTTTGACTCATTGACCGATTTTCCTTCAAATAAAAAATGAATAAAAATATTTTTTAGATAGTATAATGTGTGTAGATAATTGTGGTTTTTTTTGTAGATTTTTTTGAAATTATTTTACTATTGTTAATAAATCTTTTCCTCACATGTGTTCATTCTACTTTTAAGTTTGATATGTTTTGCAAATTAATTTCGTTTAGTACCTTAGGATCAGAATTTAATCGCCAATTTTTGTATGGACACTGTAGACTAATCCATGATATTGTGTGTAAAAAATGAATTCCTGATTCTTTGTTTTTCATTGGTATTTGGTTAGTTTCGTTTAACTCGATTAACATGCGTTTCTAATAGGTAATTGTGACGTTTGTGCGCTCAAATTGAAATGCATTCATGCAATAATGTTGGTTCCTTCTTGTACATATAATTAGAGATGTTTAGAGGTCCTAAGACCTGGAATTAGATTTTTAAATCATGTCTTCTCTTTTTACTTGAATTTTCCTTTCTTACATGTAAATAACTTGCTTTTGGCTAACAATTGTATCATAACTTGTCCAAATGACCTATAATTTTGTATGAGACTTTGTGAATTGATTCCATGATTGTTTAGACACCTATTAGAGGTTGTTAGCTACTGACTTCCATCATTTGATTGCATTCTTCTAACTTCATTCGCCATTTGAACTTACTAACTAGTTTTGACCTAGTTTTGTCTAGTTTTTGTTAGAACCTTGTTTGTTTTGAGTTAATTGACTAACATGAATTGGTATGAGGTCTTGGACCTATAAATGAACTAATAGCTACTGACTTTAAGCTTTGTTAATGTTTTCATTTGCTTTTTGTTTCGATTAATTGATGTTAGTTCGCTAATTGTTAAGTAACGATTCAAGCGATACTTTGGTAACTTCTTGTGAATATTTTCGTGTGTTGCCATGATGCTTTTGTGTTTGATTTAAGACACTTAATTCCTTGGTTTGCTACTGCCCTAGGGCTCTCTTCTCATCTTGTTGGAGTTGTAACTCCATTCTTTTGCCATGTTCCCTTAGACTCTTCCTTCTTTGTTAAGAGGAATTGAGATAGGTTAGGATAGTTATCCTTGACCTTAGGGCCATTAGACTTAGATTAGAATAACTTAGATTAGAGAATAGGTTAGTTCCCTTTTGTTCATTCTTTTTCTTTTCAACTTTAAAACATTAATAAATAAAGAGGCGAATCACATTAAGAAAGTGATAGAGAAATGAGTGGGATTCATTCCCTAATCTGTTTCTCAATCACTTAGTGGCATAGAAATGAGTGAGATTCATTCCCTAATCTGTTTCTCGGTCACTACTTAATGGGAGAGAAATGAGTGGGATTCATTCCCTAATCTGTTTCTCAAACATTAATTAATGGGATAGAAATGAGTGGGATTCATTCCCTAATCTGTTTCTTGAACATTATATAATGGGATAGAAGTGAGTGGGATTCATTCCCTAATCTGCTTCTCGATCATTATACATTTTTATGTGATTCTAATTGCAAAGTAAATTCCCTTAAAAAATACCCAACCAAAAACACTTAAAACACTTAATAAAGACTCAAATTAAAACAAAGTGACGAAGTGGTGCGAAACCTTGTATTGGGTTTTGTTCATCATGTAGTTACATAAAAAACACAAACCCAAGTTCATTCTTTTGCCTTGTTAGGCGCTTAAGAAGAAGTTAAGTCCTTTCCAAAACTAGGCGTATAAGTCTCCAAAGGTCGAGCATCGTGGATTGTGACCTTAACCGCTGTTCAACTAAAAAACACAAAACAAATGGAAACTATGGAGCCGAACTACGGTCGCTCTGATTCCTTTTAAGGGATACGTAGGCATTGGGTCGCGGGGCCTAAGCGAGCACACTTGTAAATAATTCCTTCTTTTCCCCGTGTTCCTTTTTCATTCATTTGCATTTAGGTTTAGACATAGATACACCCATTAGATAGAAACAAACATAGGTGGATACCATCGAGTACGATGGGCGTGAGGGGTGCTAACACCTTCCCCTTGCGTAACCGACTC
Source organism: Vicia villosa (assembly GCF_029867415.1). Lineage (NCBI taxonomy): Eukaryota > Viridiplantae > Streptophyta > Magnoliopsida > Fabales > Fabaceae > Vicia > Vicia villosa. The sequence goes on along the minus strand of NC_081184.1, from coordinate 96,265,102 downwards.
CCGTGCCCTGTTCTCTGGTCGAAATACCTTGTCCTTGTTTCGAGTTAGGTTTCTGATATTCCTTTCCCGCGATGGGATAAATATATTAGTGGCAACTCTGATTCCATTTTTCGCGGTAGCGACAGCTGGCGACTCTGCTGGGGACGTTGCTAGACCTGTGCTGGTCCGTTCTTAGCGAGTCGATCCTAGCCTTTGTTTGTTCGTTTATTGGGTGTTTCTTTGTTTGTTTGTTTATTTGTTTATATGTTGTATATATGCATATCATGTTTTACGTTCTGCTTGCATATCATGCATCTGGACTATATTATGGGTCCCCATGGGGACCGCATATTCTTCTGCTTTGTTTTGCAGGTTGGGTGGGTTGTTCTATGAGGTAAAAGGCCCAATACCCAGGCCAGAGTTAACACATAGGATACCTAGGATAGAGTGGATAGTCATGACGCCAACAGAATGTCAGGTTCTGTTGATTGCGATCATGAGACCCACGACCAGCTGAGACTCGAATGGGATACCGTTGTTGGCATGTATTTGCAACAATGATGGTGTTTCAGGAGAGTTGCTAACGCTAGAGACCTTTTGACCTACCTTGACCTAGATTCACCTGTGAGTGGGGTGGGATATTCATGACAGGTACCGTTGGTGACTGTTCTATTATGTTGGTGACTATGGTTCTCGTGGGTTTGCGGTATCTATGCCGGATTTTTGGTCCTGCAACATCCAATCCTGTTCAGAAGAAACATACACTTCTCCTATGTGGGGAGGATCTTTCATTGCATCATAATCATCATAGCATGTTTAATTTCAAAAAAAAAAAGAAGAAAAAAGAAAAGAAAAAAGAAAAAAAGAGAAAAAAAAGAGAAAAGAGATTAATATTCATATGCATGCCATTTTTCAGGTATCCAAAGTCAACACTTCTCATCAAGAATGGCTAACAGTGTGACCGTCAACAAAAAGACTACGAAGCATACCTTCTCTTGCAGTTTCTACCGTGAGGATATAACACCTTTGGTCCGATTGAGCACCCGAGTTACTGGGCAAAATTTGGATGAATTCAGAAAGACTTATGGCCACATTCTGCTTATGTTAACTACTCGTATTGATGAGTGGGGTCTCTACACTCTTCTTCAGTTTTATGATTCTGAGCTGCGCTGCTTCACCTTTCAAGATTACCAATTAGCCCCTACCCTTGAGGAGTATGCACATATCCTTCAAATCAAAGTTCAACATAAGGTTCCTTTTGTGTGTGCACCCGAGAAGCCCAAAATGGATCGCATTGCTGGTGCTCTTTATTTGAGCATGAAGGACGTTAAGGATAACTGGAAGCCTAATGGTGGGACCCATGGATTCTATGTGAAATTTCTGATGAGGGAAGCTGAAACCCTTGCTGATAAGGAAAAGTGGAAAGAATTCAATGCTCTCCTGGCCGTCATGATCTATGGATTAGTGATGTTCCCGAATATTCCAAATTTTGTTGATCTCACTGCCATTTGTCTCTTCATGGATCAAAATCCTGTACCCACTCTGTTGGCCGACACTTATTATGCCATCCATTCTAGGTATGGAAAAAAAGGATCAGTTGGGGGTTGTTTGCCAATACTGTACGAATGGTTTTCTTCACATTTGCCTAAAAGCGGAGCATTTGTCACTACAAGAGATTCACAGAAGTGGCCCCAAAGGATTATGGGACTTACTGCAAATGATATTGTTTGGTATCACCTCCGAACGGACATCGAGCAAGTTATAACCAGATGTGGCAGTTTTGGCAATGTTCCTCTCATAGGGACAAAAGGAGTTATCAACTATAATCCGAAGCTAGCACTGCGCCAGTTGGGTTTTATACTGAAAGACAAGCCGTTGGATAAAGAGATATTTGAGTCCGTTTGCTTTGAAAAAGGAACCGATCCAGATGGTTTGGAGAAAGTAAGGAGTGCGTGGAACAAAATTCATACAGAAGACCGAACTACCTTGGGGGAAAAAAATGCTATTGCTAAGAAAGCTTATACTGAATGGGTTGAAGAAAGAGTTAAGGAGCGCCTGCTGCCTTTCCCGAAGGTTAGACCTCTATATGAACAACCACCTGAGATTTTAACTGCCACTGTACCAGCTGAGGAGTACAACCAAGTACATGTGGAGAATATCAGGTTGCGAGAAAAAGGGGAAGACGGTAAAATAAAGTACTTCTTGGTGGATCAGAAAAGGGCCGAATTAGCACATGAGGTTAAAATGCTGAAAGGAGGATCTTCCAGAGTTCAAAAAAGGGCTAGAACTGAAAAGGGTGAAAGAGCTACCACTGTTCGTATTGAGGACCATCAAATGGTTATAGAAGAGGCGGTGAAGAAAGCAGAAGAAAAACTCAAGCGAGAGTACAGAGAAGATTTAAGGGCTCACAAGCTCAGAGTAGAGAAAGAGGCTAGGGCCGAAGTAAAGAGTTTGAAAAAGAAGCTTGAAGAGGAAACCACCCAAAGGGTAGCAATCGAGAAGAAGCTTGAGGAGGAAATTACTCAAAGGATAGCCGTGGAGACACAACTTAAAGGTAGTCATCTCCGTTCCGCTCGACTAACAGAAGAGAATGCAAAACTCAGAAACCAGATAGCAGAAATGGAAAGTATATCTGAAAAGAATACCCTCCCTGATTGCAAAGGATGTGAGAGCTTGGTGGCCCACTGTGATATGTTAGATGGGCAGTTGTTTCGCAAAGATGTGGTGATTCAAAGTTTTGTCAAAGGAAGAGATCGAGAAGTGACCAAGAAGATGTTTGATGAAACTAAGAAGTGGAGCGACGAGCACTTTAAACAAGGAGGACCTTTGTTTTACACCAAGATGGATTAGTGTTTGAGCTTGTATTTCGTGACCACCACCAGGCTTGTTGGATGGGGTCCTTTGTCTTTTCTGTTGTTTGAACTATCTTGTCAATGTATGGGTATGCCCAAACTCAAAAGGAGATTATTAATGAAATTTGAGTCTTTTGTTTCCTCTTGATGCTTATCTTTTGTCACATTGTTAAACATTCTTGATTAATATTAAATATTTTGGATACTCTGAAAATGGCACCTCACATCATATGCACACATGCACCTCATGCACATCATGCACAAACAGGTACATCAGATGGTGTTCTTATCTGACTGATCAAGTTTTCTCTTTCAGCAATTGCACCTCCGCCTACACATCGCTACTACACAAGGGCTAATCACTCACTGCAAATGGATCAGTTAAGGGACGATCTTATCCAGATGAGAACTCAGGTTACTGCTCAGATGGCTCAGTTTATGGAAGTCATGCAAAACATGGCTGATCGCCAAGAAGAACTCAGAATCAGGATGGACACAGTTGCTCAGGTTGTCGCGGACCCCCCGCAAAGAAATCCTGCTGATATTCGTGTCAATGGTGAACCTGTGATCGGAGGACCTGGTGTAATTCCTCCTGCTGCTAATCAAGGTAATCCCCGTGGGCCTCCCCAGCCTACCCTTGAAGGACAGACTACACAATAAATCAGAAGGGCTGCTGCTATCCCCGTGTTGGAAGAGGACCGACACGAGGATTTGTTTCCTGAAAGTGAATGGGGATTCCCACAGGATGCTGGAAGGATGTTTAGAGGTCTGGAGGAAAGGATGAGGGCAATGGAAGGTCAAGGATTGGGTATGGATATCAATGACTTGGGTTTAGTTCCTGGCGTCCGTGTGCCACCGAAATTCAAGGTACCCGACTTCGAGAAATACAAAGGGAATACTTGTCCTAAGACACATGTCCGAGCTTACTATCGCAAAATGCATGTGTACTCAGAGGATGAAGGATTGTTGATGCACTTCTTCCAAGATAGCCTGATTGGGGCATCCTTGGAATGGTATATGAGATTGGAGAGAGCTAATATCCGAAGTTGGAGAGACCTGGTTGATGCCTTCATAAAGCAGTATCAGTATAATGTTGACATGGCACCAAATCGCACTCAGTTACAGAATTTATCCCAGAAAGCTAATGAGTCCTTCAAAGAATATGCGCAGAAATGGCGCGAGCTGGCGGCTAGGGTCCAACCACCCATGTTGGAAAGAGAAATGATGGACCTGTTCACCAACACTCTGGAGGGTCAATACTACTCCGCCTGCTCTGCATCCTCAAGTTTTGCCGAGTTGGTTATGATTGGTGAGCGAATTGAAAGTGGAATTAAGGCTGGTAGAATACAGAATCCAAGTGCTGCTAGTTCCTCCTCTGGGGCTGGTGGAAAGAAGCCATATAATGGGTTTGCTAAGAAAAGAGAAGGTGAAACGAGTGCTGCTTACTATGGTAGTGGCAGAAATCAGGCTCATCAACAAGTAGCCGCTGTGACTATCCCAAATGCTCCCTTCCAACATCAACAACAAGGGTATCAGCCGCGTCAGAACCAACAACGGCCGAAATTGCCAGAAAGAGCTTTTGATCCGATCCCAATGACATACGCACAAGTATTGCCATATCTCCTCGATTTGAACTTGGTCCAATTGAGGACTTTGGCCACTCCTGCTAAGTTGCCTGCCAATTGGGATGCCAATGCAAGATGTGAGTTCCACTCTGGGTCACATGGACATAATATTGAAAACTGTAAAGCATTGAAGCATAAAGTCCAGGATCTTCTCGACTCCAAAGCCATCGAGTTTACTCCTACTCAAGGACCTAATGTTGTTCAGAATCCTATGCCTCCCCATGGAACCCATGCAGCAAATGCTATTGAGGTTGTTGAAGACACTCACCTGGTTAAGGATGTGATCGAATTGGGTTCATTGTTGCCATTATTGAAGAAGGAATTGTTGAGGATGAGACTATACGCTGGTTGTGGAGAATTCTGCCCTAATTGCATGGTCACTTCATCTGTTTGTGATAAGGTGAAAGATGGGATTCAACAGTTGATGGATAGTGGGTATCTACAGTTTGAGCGTGTGCGACGTCCTGAAATGGTTGAAAACGCAGTTAATGTGGCATCTATCCCGTATACTCCTGCCAAGATTCCAATTCCTACAAGAGCACCTCCTTTGGTTATTACACTTCCTGGTCCCGTCCCATATAACAGTGAAAAAGCGATCCCATGGAATTATGGAGGAGAAGTTTTCTACCAAGGGGCCAAGTATGAGGTTAAAGCGTCGGTTGAGAAAGAAGATGTTGATAATGTTGTGGGCATTGGAAGAATGACGAGAAGTGGTCGTATTTTTAATCCTCCCCAGAATACTCGTGATGACAATGCAGAAGCTCTAGCTCAAGCAAAAGGGAAAAGAGTGGTAGAAGATACGGTGGATCCGGGGCAAAGCTCTAACTCTGAAGATACTGTGGCCAAAGAGATGGAAGAGTTCCTAAAGATCATCAAGAAAAGTGAGTATAAAGTGGTTGACCAACTGAGTCAAACTCAATCAAAGATTTCGATCTTGCAGTTGCTCTTGTGTTCGGAGACACATCGAAACGCTTTGTTGAGACTTTTAAGTACTGCTTTCGTCCCTCCAGAGATCTCAGTGAATCAACTTGAAGGGGTGGTGTCAAACATCAATGCTGGTAATGGATTGGGATTCACTGATGCAGACTTGCCCTCCGAAGGTAGAAACCATAATAGAGCTTTGCATATATCAGTGGAATGTAAAGGGACTATGTTATCTCGTGTTCCCGTGGATAATGGATCTTCTCTGAATGTATTACCGAAGTCGTCTTTGATGAGGCTAGATTATTCTGGTGTCGAGATAAGGCCGAGTGAATTGACAGTGAGAGCCTTTGATGGGTCAAAGAGATCAGTATTTGGGGAGGTTGACTTGCCAATAATGATAGGCCTCAGCTTTTCACTATCACCTTCTTTGTGATGGATATCCACCTGTCTTACAGTTGTCTCCTGGGACGTCCATGGATCCATGCTGCTGGGGCCGTGACTTCCACATTGCATCAGAAACTCAAATTCGCGACTCAAGGAAAGATAGTCACAATATGTGGGGAGGAAGAACACGTAGTAAGCCATCTTGCGTCCTTCAGGTATATTGATGTGGAAGGAGAGGTCCACGAGACGCCTTGCCAAGCCTTTGAGGCTGTCCAGACTATCAAGATCCCTTATGTTGACAATAAGAAGTTGGAAGCTCCCATGTCTTCACTAAAGGAAGCTAAAGCTGTGGTTGAATCTGGTCATCCTGAAGGATGGGGCCGAGTCTTAGATCTACCAATCAAGCAGGATAAATGTGGGATTGGATATCAGTTGGGTCAGAGTTCATCTAATGAGGCCTCCAAGAAGCCCGGAACCTTCGTTCCGATCAAGTTCTCTAGTGCTGGCATCGTCAAGGATCATATTTGCGCTGCTGATGATGATATGGATAGTGATTATGACATTGAAGAATGGATCAAGCCGTGTGTCCCGGGACAGAAGCTTCTCAACTGGTCATCTGAAGACATCATCTCAATTGCTCTTGATCAAAAGTAATACTGTTTGTTTTTGTTTATCATGCAATAATTCCTGTGTTCTGCCCAAGACACAGTGAACATATGTAGGGCCTCATTTGTTGATTTTCAATGTTAAAATCATTAATAAAAGGACGTTTTTGCATTCAAATATTTTGTTCCCTGTCTTTCTTTTTTTACTTTTACATTTATAATTAATAAAAAAATATAATAAAAATGGCAACGTTTCTTATTCATCATCTTCCCTCCACTCTAAAATAAAGCATAAATCATAATTCATGCAGATCCACTTCTCCTCCAGATTCTGTTGGTAACGATCTTGCTATGCCTCGTTATGACTTTGACAATCCTATCTACACCGCTGAAGAAGGGGATGAAGAAGATTGTGAATTGCCTAATGAGTTGGCCAGATTGTTGAAACAAGAAGAGAAAGTGATCGAGCCACATCAAGAGCCTATTGAGACGGTGAATCTTGGCACCGAAGAGATGAGAAGGGAGGTTAAAATAGGGGCTTCTTTGAAAGAGAATGTGAAAGAAAAGTTGATTGGAATGTTGAAGGAGTATTCTGACATCTTCGCATGGTCTTACGAAGACATGCCTGGATTAGATACTGATATTGTTGTGCACAGGCTACCCCTTAAAGAAAATTCTCCGCCCGTCAAACAGAAACTCAGGAGAACACGTCCTGATATGTCCAAGAAAATCCAAGAAGAGGTTCAGAAGCAGTTTAATGCAGGTTTTCTGGCTGTAACAGTTTATCCACCATGGGTCGCCAACATTGTACCTGTACCTAAAAAAGATGGGAAGGTACGAATGTGTGTCGACTATCGAGATCTGAATAGGGCGATCCCGAAGGATGATTTCCCGCTTCCTCACATTGATGTATTGGTAGATAATACTGCTCAGTTCTCGGTTTTCTCCTTCATGGACGGTTTTTCTGGTTACAATCAAATAAAGATGGCACCCGAGGACATGGAAAAGACAACATTCATTACACCTTGGGGCACCTTTTGTTATAAGGTCATGCCATTCGGGTTGAAGAATGCTGGGGCAACCTATCAAAGAGCTATGGTGACTTTGTTTCACGACATGATTCATAAAGAGATTGAGGTCTATGTGGATGACATGATCGCAAAGTCCCATACAGAAGATGAGCACCTCATTCACCTGAAGAAATTGTTTGAAAGGTTAAGAAAGTTCAGGCTAAGGTTGAATCCCAATAAATGCACTTTCGGAGTGAGATCGGGAAAGTTGCTTGGTTTCATCGTAAGTGAAAGGGGTATCGAGGTCGATCCCGCCAAGGTAAAAGCTATACAAGAGATGCCTGAGCCGAGAACTGAGAAACAGGTTCGTGGATTCTTGGGAAGGTTGAATTATATTGCAAGGTTCATCTCACACCTTACCGCCACGTGTGAACCTATCTTCAAGCTATTGAGAAAGAATCAGGCAATAAAGTGGGATGACAATTGTCAAAAGGCATTTGATAAAGTTAAAGAGTATTTGCAAGAGCCTCCAATCCTCATGCCTCCAGTGGAAGGTAGACTGTTGATTATGTACCTGACGGTCCTCGAGAATTCAATGGGGTGTGTGCTGGGTCAGCATGACGAGTCCGGTCGAAAAGAGCACGCAATTTATTACCTTAGCAAAAAGTTTACCGATTGTGAATCAAGATACTCACTACTCGAGAAAACTTGCTGTGCTTTGGCATGGGCTGCTCGCCGACTGAGACAGTATATGTTGACTCACACTACTTTATTGATTTCAAAGATGGACCCAATCAAATATATATTTGAGAAACCAGCATTGACAGGGAGGATTGCCCGTTGGCAAATGATCTTGACAGAATATGACATACAATACACTACTCAGAAGGCCATTAAAAGTAGTGTAATTGCCGATTATCTTGCACATCAACCTGTGGACGATTACCAGTCTATGTACTTTGAGTTTCCTGATGAAGATATAATGTGCGTGGCAGAGACCTCCAAAAGTCAAGATCAAGAGGAAGGACCTGAACCAGGGGCGCGATGGACGCTCGTGTTCGATGGTGCCTCTAATGCATTGGGTAATGGTATTGGGGCTGTACTTACTTCTCCAACAGGTTTTCATATTCCATTCACGGCCAGGATTTGTTTTGATTGTACTAATAATGTGGCTGAATACGAGGCTTGCATATATGGTATTGAGGCAGCCATTGATTTGAGGATTAAAAATCTCGCAGTTTATGGAGATTCTGCTTTGGTGATTAGTCAGATCAACGGAGATTGGGAAACACGCCACCCCAACTTGATTCCCTATAGAGAACATGTGGTGAAATTGGCTCAATACTTTGATGAGATCACCTTCGATCACATCCCTCGAGAGGAAAACCATTTGGCTGATGCTTTGGCCACTTTAGCATCCATGTTTAAAGTCAAATGGGACAATGAAGCGCCGTCAATTGTGATCAAAAGGTTGGACGAACCTGCATTCTGTGGCGTCATTGATAATGTGCCTGATGAGAAACCATGGTTCTATGACATTAAGAAATTTCTGGAGACCCAAGAGTATCCTGAGGGTGCTTCCCTCACGGATAGGAAAACTCTGAAGAGACTATCTGCCAAGTTCTTCATTGCTGGAGGTGTGTTGTACAAAAGGAATTTTGATTCTGTGTTGCTCAGATGCGTGGATAGACATGAAGCAGCAAAGATCATGCAAGAGGTACACGAAGGATCCTTTGGTACACATGCAAGTGGGCACACCATGGCTAGAAAAATATTGAGAGCAGGTTATTATTGGTCGACCTTGGAACATGATTGTTTCAACCATGTAGTGGTATGTTACAAGTGTCAAGTGTATGCAGATAGGGTTCATGTACCTCCGGTTCCTCTGAATGTGTTGACATCTCCTTGGCCATTTGCTATGTGGGGCATCGATATGATTGGGGAAATTAAGCCCACCGCCTCTAATGGACATCGTTTCATCCTCGTTGCTATTGACTACTTCACCAAGTGGGTTGAAGCTGCTTCTTATGCAAATGTCTCCAAGCAAGTAGTGACTCGCTTCATCAAGCACCATATAATTTGTCGTTATGGGGTTCCTGAGAGAATTATCACTGATAATGGATCCAACCTCAATAACAAGATGATGAAGGAATTATGCGAGAATTTCAAGATTACGCATCATAACTCCTCCCCGTATCGGCCAAAGATGAATGGCGCAGTTGAGGCGGCCAATAAAAACATCAAGAAGATTGTGCAAATGATGGTGGTCACTTATAAGGACTGGCACGAGATGTTGCCCTTTGCTTTACATGGTTATCGTACCTCGGTGCGTACTTCCACAGGGGCAACTCCCTTCTCGTTAGTATATGGCATGGAAGCGATTCTTCCGGTTGAGGTTGAGATTCCTTCATTAAGGGTATTAACAGATGTGAAGCTCAGTGAAGCTGATTGGGTCCAGACCAGATTTGATCAACTGAACCTCATTGATGAAAAGAGACTAGCAGCCATATGCCACGGGCAAGCCTATCAAAAGAAGATGAAGAGAGCCTTCGACAAGAAGATTCGACCTCGACACTTTCAGGTCGGTGACCACGTGCTCAAGAAGATCCTGCCTATTCACAACGATCCTAGGGGAAAGTGGACTCCGAATTACGAAGGGCCTTATGTTGTAAAGAAAGTCTTCTCAGGTGGCGCCATGATCCTCTCAACCATGGATGGCGAAGACTTCCCACTAAGTTGAAAAATACTTCGCATAAACCTGATCAAAAATAAAAATAAAAGAAAAGGAAAGATCAGGAAAAGAATGAAAAAGAAATAAAGTACACCCGCTAAGTTGAAAACCCGAAAGGGCGACTTAGGCAAAAAAGGGGTCCTGGTGGATTGAAAACCCGAAAGGGCGATCCAGGCAAAAGAGGGACAAAAAGCGAATGACTGCGTCGTGCATTGGATCTTTGAGCATAACTAGTCAGCACAATTGGAGGCCTCAGAAGGGTAAAGGACCAATTCATTCATCCATTTCGGAAGGCAAAATAGAAGGAATATTGAAGATCTGCAAGGCATAGCAAGATTGGAACCCAATGGAATCTTTTCTTACGTTGCCATGTTTGTAAATGCTGTTTGTTTTCCTTTTTGGTGGCCACCTCCTTAAGGGGCCGCTTCCTGGTGTACTCGCCTATGTTAGGCATTTCTTTTCATTAATAAAAATATATTTCACTCAAAAATTCCTACATCGTTTTATTTTTACTGTTTTGTTTACAAAAACGTCCAATTATTTTGGTAAGCATTGCATTTCTAACATCGAAGTCCTACAAAAAGAACATGAGCTAAAACAAATAGAATTGCTTAAAGATTTTGAGTACTTGGGATGGTGGACGAGGTAGAACCATCATACCTGGGGCACATTCGCTTGATTTGTTTTGCAGGAATCTCCGATCATTCAACATAGTCAGATGGCAGTACCCACACTTCAAGAACCCAAAGGTCTCCTTTCTTTCAAATACCAGAGTTTATTTCTCTGGAGACCTCTCATCCAGGGCTCAAAAGCTCCGCAGTGTTGATTAGATTCCCTTATTCTTCGATAAAGATGTGGAAGTTCAAAAGGGGAGGTGCAATCTTCAAAGTTTCCAAACATGATCACAATAATGCCTCTCAAAAGTGTCATCGTGTCTCCTTCCCCACAAATCATCTGGTGCAAGTTTTTCCCTGCAGAAGCGACACATTAAGGGTCGGTCAAGAAACTATCTGGTGTGGCCTCGCAAAGTCAGGGCGCCAAGAGGAAGCCCCCACAGAGTACTTAGGGCGGAAGGCTCCCTCCGATGTCCATCCAACATCTCTTGCATATAGTAATCATCGCATTCATATTGCATTTACAAAATGTGTAGCATTTCCATGAATATGGAGCATTACGCTATGAGAAAAATCAAGCATGCACCAATGCATAAGCCAAACGGGCATGTGCTCCAAAGGCACAAGGTAATATATCCCCAAAAGAAGTCCCACATTTCTCTCTCCAGTGTGGATTGGATACAAAGTCATTCTGCACAAAGATCATTATCTCTTTGGTGATTTCCCGTTTGCTGAGTTCAATCGTTTAGATAACTCATACTTTGTGTATGGCAATTCGAATGATCGTCACACTTGTATAATTACATCCCGCTTTTCGGCCTGAAGGAACCTTGTAGTTCTTGTGTTTCGCCAAGTCCAATGATTATTGGCATACCCTTTTAGATCTCGAGTCACCCTTCGGCTGTGTCTCTCTTTGAAGTCTAACTGAGGTTAGCAATTAGGTAAGATTCCCCTTCGGTTGGTTTCTTCCTTTATCGAGTCACCCTTCGGCTGTGTCTCTTTTTGAAGTCTAACCGAGGTTAGCAAACTAGGATCGGATTCCCCTTCGGCTGGTTTCATCCTTCATCGAGTCACCCTTCGGCTGTGTCTCTTTTTGAAGTCTAACTGAGGTTAGCAAAATAGGATCGGATTCCCCTTTGGCTGGTTTCATCCTTCATCGAGTCACCCTTCGGCTGTGTCTCTTTTTGAAGTCTAACTGAGGTTAGCAAAATAGGATCGGTTTCCCCTTCGGCTGGTTACATCCTTTATCGAGTCACCCTTCGGCTGTGTCTCTTTTTGAAGTCTAACGGAGGTTAGCAAACTAGGATCGGTTTCCCCTTCGGCTGGTTACATCCTTTATCGAGTCACCCTTCGGCTGTGTCTCTTTTTGAAGTCTAACTGAGGTTAGCAAACTAAGATCGATTTCCCCTTCGGCTGGTTACATCCGTTGTCGAGTCACCCTTCGGTTGTGTCTCTTTTTGAAGTCTAACTGAGGTTAGCAAACAAGGATCGGATTCCCCTTCGGCTGGTTTCATCCTTTATCGAGTCACCCTTCGGCTGTGTCTCTTTTTGAAGTCTAACTGAGGTTAGCAACCTGTGTAAGGTCCACCTTCGGCTGGTATCCTTTGATAACATTCAACACTCTTTGATTTACCGCAGAATGCAAATTTTGATGGTACTTTCGGGTATTCAATCCACTTACACCTTAAATGTACGAAACCCAAGACGTTTGTACATTCAAGTCCAAGAAGATTGAATAGGGGCAGCTGTCGCACCCCAAAATTTGCCCACTTATTTATTCCCTAATTGGCTCTTATACCATATTCATGTGCATACCTCATTTAGGCCATCTATCCATTACATTCATCCATATCATAGTTACTGTTCAAGAAAAGTGACATAAAGAGCTCTTATTGAGAAAATCTCTTGGTTCAGAAGAAAGGGTCTGAAGTCTGATTACAGAGGATCATTTCCATCAGTATATTCCTAAAATCAGGGCTTTATTCTCTCCAAACCAAAGCTCAAGGATTTAATCAGGAGATGTTTGTGGACGTGAAATAGGGCTGTCTTGAAGAGATATCATTCACTGGAGTTTATTTGGTTGAAAGCTGATTGAGAATTAGAGCAGAAGCAGATTAATCGGGAAATTCATCGGAAATCAGAAAAATCAGAAAATGTCGACTTTTTGGTCAAAGTCAAAGTCAGTTGTCAAATGTTGACTTTTGGTGGAAAATCAGTCAAAGAAAGTCAAAGGAATAAATAAAATCAAGAAACATTCAAAATTTCCATTTTGGGAATGGTAGTTGAAATGTGAAGTTGCCAAAAATAGAAAGAAAAAACACTTAGAAAAATATTTGAGGATTTGAAAAATAGTCAAGCAGCTGACTTTGGGCCTAATTTACACGTGGATACAAGCCTCAAATCAAAACAAGCTCAACACCAAAAATGTCCATCTCATGGCCCTCTACAATGTTGTAGTTGGGAGTTTTTCCATATGACATGTGGATTGAGAGTTATTGAAGGAAGAAGTTGGCAAAATCTCATTGTATACGAGGCAAAAAGCTGGGCAAGTTCTCTGGGCTGCAGTAGGCAATTGATCAAGCACATGGCGTGCCACTTTCAAGATGAGTTCTAGAGAGTTATAATCATTTCATGAACTCAAGTTTGGTATCAAAACACTCTTCCCCATGTCCTTTATCCAATAAACTAGGGACCTTGGGTTTTTGTTAAGTGGTTGTCAAGATAAATGGTCTTAAAGTCATAACCTTGCCAAGATACTCATGACCAAAGACAAGGGCCAGGATCTAAGGCACATGCGAGGCATTCTGTCAAACATGTGGCATGCCGAATCTAAAGCAAATTTTAGAGAAACGTGGGGATTCTTTTGGGCTACTTCTAGCGTGAACATGTTATAGCCTATGTCCTCTACCCAACGAGACAAAAATCATGGAATTCGGGTTTGCGTGGAACCAGATACAAGTCACTAAAGTAGCGCCCTAACCAAGGCACATGTTGACAAGGGCACGATCATAACCCCAAGGCACGCGCGCAGGACCTTGGTTGTGATGACCCCAGGAGTTCATAGCTATTTTTCTCACACTCATAAGCGTTTTCTCAAGACACTTTCAACATCAAACCTTCTCAGTTCCATACCCTCTCTATATTGATCATAAGTTTGAAGCCAATGGTGACTCATGGCTAGAGATATAAACTCATAATGTTGGCACCACAGGTAACTTGTGTTGAGAATGTATCAGGCCAAGCATTTCTCTTGCAGCATGCATGCGTGTAATATGTAGTGTCTACCATCAGTTTTTACTCGAAACAACCATGCATTATGCTGCAACGTGAAAGGCATGCAAAGAACATACCACAAATACACATTACTTGTTCACTAAGTGTTGAAAGAAAAAGTTATGCTACATCAGCCACACCATAATACAATATACACACTATATAATTCCAAACCCTTCACCAAGTGAGGACTTCAGATTTTCAGATTTTTTTTCTTCTTCTCACTCACGACTCATTTTCTCTCTCTCACTTCATCCCTCTCTCACCATAACAACCTCCATCAACAAACTCTCACTCTCATTCACACTCACCAACCACAAAGCTTCAAGATCTTCCATTGCTACTCATCAAGCTTCAACAACACTCACCTTCCTCACGACACAATCATTATCACCATCAATGCCAAGATGCAAGATCTTCATCGAATCTGAGTTCGTTTTCTCGCAAGAATACGCATAGCAATGCCTTCGCATTCGTCATCATCAAAGAACAAAGGAAGCAATCATCTCCACAAATCTTGATCAATATCTCTCCAAGTAAGTGACTCTCTCCATTGCTTTAGAAGCATATAGGCCTGGAACCCGTCATCAGGGATTGGGTTAGGATTTAGACCGCCATGTTTGCATCGAAGTTGTTGCATATTCATTGAGCATGTATTCTGTTTGCGTGATATAGACCTCTTATGAGTGTATGGATTGCGTGTTTGGAGTTTCTTGCAATATGAGGATTGTTTTGGTACCTATTTTGTGTGCCTTAGAGTAGATCTTGAATGTTAGGGTTTACATAATTTGGTTTGGTTTGAATGATAGAGAAATAATTGGAAGAAACTATTGGTAGATCCTTGATCTACACGAAAAATAGAGTAGGAAGGTGGTCCCTTTTTATTTTTCTGGAAAATTTGACCGAGCTCCGCCGTGGGAGCAAACGGAGAAGACGACCGGAATCACTATTCCGGCGTCTGTTTCTCTTTCCCTTTCTTTTCCGACCTGGACGCGTGGCTCGCTGGGATTGGCTGTGTCTCCCATTTTGTTGCTTTTGTTTTATCCATATGATTATGTGATGGTGTGTCGCGCTATGATTGGCTAGTGGAGTCCATTTTTGTTTTTTATGAATTAAATTGCACTTGACCCATTGATGTGTATATCCACATAATATTTTCATGCTACATTTTATTAGGACTATAGTCACATGTTGTAAATAAATGAATAAAATCAATGCTGCATAAAAAAAATAGAACAATAAAACAGCCTGGGCCATGTTTTGGGACAAGGCCTTGCGCCATATCTGATTCGCACCCCCCCCCCCTGGATTAGGCCCAGATGCATTATAACATTGGCATAGTTCATTAGGCCTTTGCTAACACACCCCTAGTTCTAGACAGACTTAGATTTTATTTTCAATATTGTTTCTCCCATAACTTTTGACTCATTGACCGATTTTCCTTCAAATAAAAAATGAATAAAAATATTTTTTAGATAGTATAATGTGTGTAGATAATTGTGGTTTTTTTTGTAGATTTTTTTGAAATTAGTTTACTATTGTTAATAAATCTTTTCCTCACATGTGTTCATTCTACTTTTAAGTTTGATATGTTTTGCAAATTAATTTCGTTTAGTACCTTAGGATCAGAATTTAATCGCCAATTTTTGTATGGACACTGTAGACTAATCCATGATATTGTGTGTAAAAAATGAATTCCTGATTCTTTGTTTTTGATTGGTATTTGGTTAGTTTCGTTTAACTCGATTAACATGCGTTTCTAATAGGTAATTGTGACGTTTGTGCGCTCAAATTGAAATGCATTCATGCAATAATGTTGGTTCCTTCTTGTACATATAATTAGAGATGTTTAGAGGTCCTAAGACCTGGAATTAGATTTTTAAATCATGTCTTCTCTTTTTACTTGAATTTTCCTTTCTTACATGTAAATAACTTGCTTTTGGCTAACAATTGTATCATAACTTGTCCAAATGACCTATAATTTTGTATGAGACTTTGTGAATTGATTCCATGATTGTTTAGACACCTATTAGAGGTTGTTAGCTACTGACTTCCATCATTTGATTGCATTCTTCTAACTTCATTCGCCATTTGAACTTACTAACTAGTTTTGACCTAGTTTTGTCTAGTTTTTGTTAGAACCTTGTTTGTTTTGAGTTAATTGACTAACATGAATTGGTATGAGGTCTTGGACCTATAAATGAACTAATAGCTACTGACTTTAAGCTTTGTTAATGTTTTCATTTGCTTTTCGTTTCGGTTAATTGATGTTAGTTCGCTAATTGTTAAGTAACGATTCAAGCGATACTTTGGTAACTTCTTGTGAATATTTTCGTGTGTTGCCATGATGCTTTTGTGTTTGATTTAAGACACTTAATTCCTTGGTTTGCTACTGCCCTAGGGCTCTCTTCTCATCTTGTTGGAGTTGTAACTCCATTCTTTTGCCATGTTCCCTTAGACTCTTCCTTCTTTGTTAAGAGGAATTGAGATAGGTTAGGATAGTTATCCTTGACCTTAGGGCCATTAGACTTAGATTAGAATAACTTAGATTAGAGAATAGGTTAGTTCCCTTTTGTTCATTCTTTTTCTTTTCAACTTTAAAACATTAATAAATAAAGAGGCGAATCACATTAAGAAAGTGATAGAGAAATGAGTGGGATTCATTCCCTAATCTGTTTCTCAATCACTTAGTGGCATAGAAATGAGTGGGATTCATTCCCTAATCTGTTTCTCGGTCACTACTTAATGGGAGAGAAATGAGTGGGATTCATTCCCTAATCTGTTTCTCAAACATTAATTAATGGGATAGAAATGAGTGGGATTCATTCCCTAATCTGTTTCTTGAACATTATATAATGGGATAGAAGTGAGTGGGATTCATTCCCTAATCTGCTTCTCGATCATTATACATTTTTATGTGATTCTAATCGCAAAGTAAATTCCCTTAAAAAATACCCAACCAAAAACACTTAAAACACTTAATAAAGACTCAAATTAAAACAAAGTGACGAAGTGGTGCGAAACCTTGTATTGGGTTTTGTTCATCATGTAGTTACATAAAAAACACAAACCCAAGTTCATTCTTTTGCCTTGTTAGGCGCTTAAGAACAAGTTAAGTCCTTTCCAAAACTAGGCGTATAAGTCTCCAAAGGTCGAGCATCGTGGATTGTGACCTTAACCGCTGTTCAACTAAAAAACACAAAACAAATGGAAACTATGGAGCCGAACTACGGTCGCTCTGATTCCTTTTAAGGGATACGTAGGCATTGGGTCGCGGGGCCTAAGCGAGCACACTTGTAAATAATTCCTTCTTTTCCCCGTGTTCCTTTTTCATTCATTTGCATTTAGGTTTAGACATAGATACACCCATTAGATAGAAACAAACATAGGTGGATACCATCGAGTACGATGGGCGTGAGGGGTGCTAACACCTTCCCCTTGCGTAACCGACTCCCGTGCCCTGTTCTCTGGTCGAAAGACCTTGTCCTTGTTTCGAGTTAGGTTTATGATATTCCTTTCCCGCGATGGGATAAATATATTAGTGGCGACTCTGATTCCATTTTTCGCGGTAGCGACAATGTGAAGAAGTGTCCTTAGAGGGAACTTGAATTTTACCATGCCGTGGCACAAATTTGATATGCACTGCCCCAACATTTGATAGTTGAAAGGCTTGCCCTCAATCTCTAGGACATGGAGGGCTAACCATGGTGTGATATCAATCGGATATTAATTGCCCCTCTATTTGGATTTTTAAAAGATATTCCCCTGATTGTTACTGCTTCGAGATGTTACCCAAGTTGATTGAATCTTAGAATGAATGCCCCTAGTCAATAGGATCTTTTGAATATATGCCCCTATGATCATTGGGATTTTGCCCATGATTAGGAGAACCCCCTAAGACGTGGTCCCCCTATTTAGGAGTTTATTAGAAATGATCGCTTTTGATTAAACCAAATTGAGATTTCCTTGATTCCAAATATTTATTTGAAAGTAAAGTTGTACCCTTTGAAAAGTAATTCTTAGTTATGCACATGCCAGTTTTGAAATTGAAGTTCGTTATGAAATAGAAATGGATGATTGGAGATGGATGTTTGAAGAAACGAAGTGGTTAGCAATAGTTTAACAAACATAGGAGTCAATATAACACAATTATGCTTAGTATGCTTTCATAGTTGACCTCGCTTCAATTAGAACTTTTAAAGGTTGTATTGTGGCCATGGTTTGTGGTTTAAGAAACAAAGGATATACGACTCAAAATTTGATTTAAACCCCACCCATTCTTCTTGATGTTCTCCAATCCTAAATTCGATTAATCCTATAGATACGTCCAGTCTCCAAGAGAATTTTCGTAGTCACATAGACGAGGAGTGAAGATAAGGTTCAAGCGTAGATGAGAAGCGTAGATGATTCTTGAGATGGCAATCACGAGATTATTCTCCCATTTCCTTGTTTTTAATCCCTTATTTTTGCATGGACCAATTATTTTGAATTTGCGGTCCATCGGGATGCCCTTATTTTTTGCCTAAGTTTTATTTTTGACTTAGCGGGCTCTCTTTTCTTGAAATTGTTCTTTTGAAATTTTGCTTTTTGGATTTTGAATAATGTGACTGCCATGTTTGATTTTGAGATCTTCATCTTCGTGGTTTCCTCTTCTTTAGATGATGATTGCGAGAGAATAGGTGTGCTTGAACCTTTACTTAGATGGACTAATGCATCATTGAATTAATCGAAGTCTACCCTGCCCTAGTAAAAATTAAGTTTTTTTTTTAAAATTGAAACAAACTCCAACTCCTGGCTCGAGGGGATTAACTACGGATTATCTCCTTATTTCTCCATTGTTTAAGGATTGAAACAATGCCTTACCTCATCAGCTCGGTCTTACATTGAAACCATATGTTTAGCAAAATTCAGTTATTTTTATTTCGTTATTCTCCCTTAAGTTTGTTAATAATTGAAAGTTGCAAGTTGAAATGAAATCAAAGAGTGAAAATGGAAAGTCGTATGAACGAAGAAGCGAATGAATTAATTCCAAAACATGCATGATTATTTTATTAGAATTATTAATCGAAAGGTACAACGTTTATACAAAATAACACTTAGCGATCATAGAAATTATAATTTGAAATGATAAAACCTATTGATCCTGGGAACATTCTCCTTTGTTGATCCAATGACTTTGTTTTACTTCTTAGTTCTTCGACTCGTAGAAGTAAAGGGTGATCTTTTACTCTCCTTGGGTATACCAATCTTGTTGAGAAGGCATTTGATCTTAATGTAGGGGATCTCTAATGATAATTGAATCTCAGGCGTAGGCATGTAGCTTGCATAGTGAAGGGTGACCTTTTCTCCTTGTAGAACCAAGCTCATTTGAATATCCAATGATAAATCTCCTCTCTCCATAGTTTAAGAATCTACTTGAGTTTATTCATGAGTCTCGGGAAATCAACTAGCATAGCAAAGATTGGATAAGGTCGAAGATGGAAATGCAAATGCAAATGCATGAATGTATGACAATGTGTGGGTACGGGGAAAGACATCCCTACAGGTTAGGGAATGCGTAGAAGAGAGCACATGATGACCATTCAACAGTCACCAGATCCCATGGCCATCTAGAGGCCATGTGACGTGCATTAACGAATATGTCCTTCGTGGGAAGAACAAGATCTTCAAAAAGGAATCCCTACAGGCTAGGGATTACAACAAACAAAGGAAATCCCTACAGGATAGGGAATGCATGGAAAAGAACATATGGTGACCGTTCAAGATGGTCACCAGATCTCATGAGTCGTTCGCTTAAAATATAATGGCTCTCATATATCCGAGAGTGTAGATTCAAATTCTAATGAACGGATGGCTTAGATTGCATATTGACGTCTACAGATCCCATGGATCGTTTGCTTCAAATCTAAGGGCCCTAAGAATAGATATCCGAGGGCGTATATTCAAAGTCTAATGAACGAATGACTAGTTTTGAATATTGATTGAGGATATACGGTATGCGAGCGCTCGGGGATCCATTAAGAGTCTACTCATCATGTGGCCATCATGAGGCCACATGTTGCGCATTCGGGGACAGAGGGACGTCCACTTAAACCAAAATCTGAGAGATCTTATAAATAATCTGAGAGTCTACTCATCACGTGTTCTACAGGCTAGGGATCCAAGTTAAGCGAAACAATACCCTTATGAGTCTAAGGGATGATAATCGTAGGAGGTGACCTTATGTAGACTTAGGCTCGCAAAATAATGTCCTTCTCGGGAAGGCTTCACATGAAGGATGGTGAAATTCTGGTACGACAGAACTCAGATGTCATATATGGATGTCATGACATCTGATCTGACATTCTAAATAAAGACAAGATAGGAATGGTTATGTAAAGGAACATCTATCAAACCTGAACCTGATGTTATACCCGATGTTACAACATCCAAGACTGAACAGACAATACAATGCAGAAGATAAATAACACACAAAATTGTTCACCCAGTTCGGTATACAACAATACCTACTCTGGGGGCCACCAAGCCAGGGATGAAGTCCACTATTAGCAGTATCAATTCAAAGTTAAACTCCTCCGTTTACAACTTCTCACTTAATCACTACCCAATGACCCTTCTACCTAGGTCCTCCCTAGATATGGAATATCTCCATTCCACTCCCAATCATAGCAATGATGTCTAGTAGTCAACACCTCAGCCACTGCATCGACGGTCTAATTTCCAACATTCTAAGCACACAAATAAATACAACTTGGAGTTGCTTCAAAGCTTCCTCCACAAACAATCCTGCACTCATTGCTTCACAGCTTCTGAGTGAGTAAAATAAACCTATTGCATACAAGCTTCGAGGCACAAATCAGTGACCATCCCACAATTCGGGTGGTTCACTTACATGGCTAACCCTAATGGTTACATCTTTTAATAGAATCGGCTACCTTACAAACTAGGTTACAAAGCTTCCTATTTATAACCTATTCCTAACTGGACTTGGGCCTTCAATCACAGCTTTATTTGTTGTTACAAATCAGCAGAATTCTTCTGCTAAAAGAAAGGTCTTTAATCATAAGTTTCCTAAATTGTCTCCATAATTAGAAATTATATAATCTTCAATATTCTGACTTGATTATTTTGACCTTTAAATCGTAACAAACTGACATAACAAACTGTTGCTAAAATTGCTCCACAATATAAGCTCCAAGATATTCTCCACAAATATCTCCATAAAATATGCTCCAAGTAACAACAATAAGTTGTTACACTTTTGCAACAGGTTCTCCTATAAAATATTTCCACATTTAGTTTCCTAAATGTTCTCCTTGATCTCCTTAGATATAGCTCCACATAGGATTCAATGTTTTAGGAATATTTTGTTTCTGTTATAAAGAATCCAAACTGTCAGCTCAACTGCGATGTCACGACATCCTCTTCGACATCATGTTGTTCCAGATGTTGAAACATTTCAACACAACATGTTTCTCCATTGAATAGAACTTCCACCTACTTTGTCTTACAAGTATAATTCTATTTATCCTATTGCTGCTAAATTAGTATTACCAAACATAAAGCCAATCCTCAAAAGCACTAACAATCTCCCCCTTTGGCTTATTTTGGCTAAAACTAATTTACATAACCTTTGTATTACAGAAGCATAAAATACAAGGGTTTAAACATTACAATTCAGTAGTAGTAATTTAGAAGTCTTCAGTAGTCACTGTTTATGATATTTCAAACTTTACAAGTGACAGTCTTCAGTCATCTTTTATGATGTCGAAACATCATACTAGGACATCTTTCTGGCAGGTCGAACTCCAATGTTCTCTCTTTCTTTTAAGGATCCCACAGATCACACAAAGTTTCTCCCCCTTAAAGGTTGCTCTTCAGAATAACATAACATAACCTCTTCTCCCCCTTTTTAGCCATAATAAGACAAAGGCTTAGTTGAAGGAGAACTCACTATAGCATAGGAAATATAACATCACAGATATCATCTTCATAAAGAAGGAGAAAACTGAGGCCATGATGCACATGAGGAAGAAAATACTAAATGCTCCCCCTCAAATTGAGAACTATGCTACGACACAAATTGACACAACATCCTCTTTTAGAGCATAAGAGGATACTCACTAACGGAAATTTAAACACTTGGATTATCCATTTATAGACATAGAGAACCAGATCTCTATATTAGATAATTCAGAACACAAGACAGTCAGTGTTCATGACTTTAGAATAATTAAATAACTTGGACTATCCACAGAGACAACAGACCTCTATAGAATGACTTAGAACAGAAGAATCAATTTATGTTCATGACTCGAAACAAGACTCTAAAATTGAAAAAAAAAATCTTTACAAAACAACTGCAAAGAATAACCTCAGACTTAACAATGTCTGAACATTACCCTTATACCCTATGCTTGTCACTATTTGACAAACATAACCTAGACTTAACTCATATCTGAAAGAAGGACATGAGAGACTAAAAAAAATGAAACGAAAAAGACTCTAGAAACCTGAGCAATTTAAACAACATACCTGGACTTTAACAGATGTCTTGATCAAGAGATGTTGTTTGAAAAGGAACTGCATCAGGTGGACTTGTGCATAGGTTGGAACATGCACTCAATCAGAACAAGTGATACACACCATCAATACATGCTTTTAGATGATAATACAAAGAATGATCCTTGCTGGTTTTTAAGGATAAACATGTCTTGAGTTATGTTCTGACATCTTGTATGACATTGTTCTTCTGGCTTAGAGATTAGTCTTTGAGAGACTTTCCATGTGATTAGAAGCATAATAACATTGTCCTTGCTGATCTTCATACTCTCTTACTCCCCATGAGTTATACAAATTTAGGACATCTTTGATGTTCGTCCTTGAAGCACCCTTCATTTGGAATTTGTCACAGTTTCCAAATTTAGAATCTTCAGTTTGCTTGCTACACAAAAATCAGATTGCCATACTCTACAACTTGAAGTAGAAGAAACTATAATTGTATAACCATAAATCAATCTTCAGCAGATAAGTCTGAGCTCTTCATACAGTCATTGCAAAATATCCAGCTCCCATCAAGATATTTAACAGAATCAGTATGCTTCACCAGATACTATTGCCACACTTTCTAAACTTGTGAAGATAACAGTGAACACGGACATTTAGTTCACACTAGTCCTTGAATACATAACTGGAAGGGCTCCTCATCTAATAGGTACTAAGTCTCCCATCAAAGTACTTATTAGTTACTCAGTAAGATTTACTACTCACACTAGTTCATCTTGACTGATTTCTTCTTCTCAGTCTTGCATCCAGGTTTTACACCTAATAAGTACTAAGTCTCCCGTCAAAGTACTTACCAGTTAGTCAGTTAGAATTTACTACTCACACTAGATCATTATGACTGATTACCTCTTCACACTTATATATTTTCCTCTTGGCAAAAAAAAAACCTGAAGATCTTAAGATGATGTTGTAACATCTGATATGACATCATCCTTCATGGTTCTTGGTTAACATCTTTAACATCTAATTCATAGCACTTGGGGTGGAAACAGAATAATGCAATTATCAGCAATATCCAGACATATCAAGGAATACAATAGCTAGCATCTCAATAAGCTTTTCTTCAGACTTCCATTCTGATTTTGAGATGATGGATGCCATAGTCTGTACCTATAGAGGAGATTCCCTCATTTAGGTTTCTGGAACAGACTTAGTTATAGCATAACACTGAATTAGTCAGATTATTCTGAGCCATCTGACTTCCTTGATTCCAAACAACACTACCCTTTCTGGATAACAACTAAGGCAGCAAACATTCTTGACCATATTTCACTGTGGTTGAGACACAGTATTCAGCTCCAACAACTGCTCTGTGGTTATGAATGAAAATACACATATCTGGTTCCATTGATGTGAGGAAAATACCATATGTAAGCTCATCTTGATTTAAACATAAAGGATCAGAAAGGAATACCTTCATGAGTTTTATTTGGCACTGAATCTTTTACTTCTAACAGAATTGGAGTAGAAGCACATGTTAATCGTGTCCTGATCAACTTATAGTCAGATGTCTCCTCTTCCAGACCAGGAGTAAATTCCAAACCAATGTTCTCACACTACATTAGTTTAGCACCAGAACATCTGTTCTTCAGCTGGTAGCTGCATACCAGTACTAATGTCCCAATATCCAGTAGTGTAAGTACAAACATACACTCATCAAGAGTTTTTGATTCATGGCAAACATCATAGAAGAACAAAGCACAAGTGAATGACATAAAGAAAAGCATGATTTTGGCACTCTAAAGCTTCTTAGGTCGACTCACCACAAGCCTAGGTCGACCTAGAATGCTTCATTTACCCAGCAAAAGAAATTGGTTCAGATAAGTCGACTCACCATACTCCTAGGTCGACGCAAAATGAAGAGAATAGAGAAGTTTCACCTCTGTTCCATTTAGGTCGACTCAATCATATATCTAAGTTGACCTAAACTGAAGAAAACTCACAAGAATCAAAACCAACTGCTGTTAGGTCAACCCAGAGCCCTAACAGGTCGACCCAACTGGACACAAACATAATTGTGTTGAATCTGCTCCATTTAGGTCGACCCAATCAATGAGGTAGGTCGACCTATTACCTCAAAACTTGCCAAATGATGTGTTTGCTTTGCGTTAGCTGTGCTGCACCTATTTATATCATTTTCTGTTAATTATTCATTTTCAACACCAACAACTGAAAGATACACAAAGGCTTCTCATCTTCTTTCTTCTTCTCAACTCCAACACAATTACACACAACAATTCTTGTGGTGAGGGTTTGTGATCAAGATCGATAACGTCCATGGAAAGGAATTGAAGGTTCCCAGTGGGTGAAGATTTGTGGGGTTTTTGGTGAATAAAATCTGCGGATTTTGTCCTCCAAGATTGGTGAATTTTGGGGGTTTTTGTCAAGAGGCTTCATCAAGGATTCAGCTGAGTGTGAAGATTGAAGAACAAAGGTTCGAGCAATTTACAACACTGCAGAAAGGGAATCAACGATAAGCTCTTGGAGGATACTTGATCTGGCTCAATATCAAGGGGAAGAAGATACAAAGAATCAACATATTCGGTTTATCGTTATTGCTTTGTTATATTCTTTTTATAAACTCTTTTCAATCATAATGAAAGACATCCCAGTTCCCGTTTGGAATTGGGGGCATATGTAGTCGTAGCGAGGACGATCGACGAACTGCCTGAACAAATATCGTGTTCTTATTGCTTTTATCTTTTCGTTATTGTTACGCTTATTTTTGGTCATAATTGCGAATTGATTAATGTATCAAGTGTTAAACTTGTGTGATAAGATTCTGCACAAACATCACAAGTCACCACACATTGATTCATAAGTCAATTTGGACATTATCACCAAGTGTTTGATATATTGCTTCCATCATAAATCAAAGCCATTGAAAACAAGTTATCAAGCAAACACTTAAACGATTTATCGCATTGTAACTTGTTGATTCTCTAAAAAGTTTTCATCATCACATCATAATAAGTTTGTGGTTTAAAAACATATATAATACTTCCAGTAGCGGTTCGGAATAGACGCGAGTCGATCCCTAAACGCTTTCGCCATATTTTTAAAGGAAATCCGAATAAATTCTGAGGTATCTATTCACCCCCCTCTAGATACTGAAGCCTAGCGTCTAACAAGTGGCATCAAGAGCTCTGGTTTATTCCTTGCTACGTGAAACACTTATTGGACAAATGGCTTCCGGACCTAAAGGGGCTCACAATAGAGCTCCAGTTTTATATGGTGAAAACTATGGCTATTGGAAGGATTGTATGTGTGTTCATATCAACTCCATTGATAGGAACATTTGGACAGCCATCGTTAATGGTCCTTTTGAAATTACTATGACCAATGAGGCAGGTGTTGTCATTCCTAAACCAGAAACTAGTTGGAATGTTGATGATGAAAAGAAGTATGGATACGATTGGAAAGCGAGAAATATTCTGATCTCAGCTCTAGGAGTTGATGAATACTATCGCGTTTCCCATTGTAAAACTGCTAAGGCTATGTGGGACACATTGAAAGTTGCACATGAGGGCACGGATGATGTCAAACTAGCTAGAATCAACACGTTAACTCAAGAGTTTGAACTCTTTCATATGGAAAGTGGTGAATCCATTGAAAATATGCAAAAGAGATTCGTACATCTTATAAATCATTTAAATTCCCTTGATAGACCTGTTTCCAATGCAAATGCTACTAACAAAATTTTAAGGTGTTTAACCAGGGAATGGCAACCCAAGGTTATAGCTATAAAGGAAGCAAATGATCTAAATACCTTAGACATTACCACTCTCTTTGGTAAACTTGAAGAACATGAGCAACATCTTAAATTCCTTGACATGCATGAGAAAAAGGTAAAGAAAGATAAGAACATGGAGAAAGAGGCAGAGAAGAATTCAATAGCTCTAAAGGCTTCAAGCTCCAAGACCTCAAAGCAAGAGCAAGAGGATAGTGATACAAGTGATGAGGAAGACTCGTATGATGAGGAAATGGGTCTGTTTGTGCGAAGATACAACAAATACATAAGGAAAAATGGAGCAAAACACTCCGACAAAAGTTTGATTAACTATAGGAAGCAATTTAACAAGTACAAACAAGATGAGAACAACAAAGGAAAATCCAAAGGTCCTTATTTTAACTGTGGTAAAGTTGGTCATTACAAACCGGATTGTCCATACCTTAAGAAGGAGAAACAGAAGAATCAAAGCAAAGGTCACAACAAGTCTAGAAGAGCTTATATAGCATGGGAAAGTGATTCCTCAAGTGAAGACTCATCAAGCGGTGAAGAAGAATCGACAAACTTATGTCTTATGGCTCATCAACACAAGAAAAAGAAACGTGTAAGGCATCTTAAACCTGAACTTGTAGATAAGGTATCTCATGCTCAATTAAAATTAGCTTTTGAAGAACTACATAGAGATGCAATTGAAGCTTTCAAACTTTTGGCCTCAAATAAGAAAAAAATTTCATACCTTGAATCAAAAGTTGAGAAAACTGAAAAGGATATGGAAGTTTTGAAACAATCTATGCTAGAT
This sequence comes from Vicia villosa, assembly GCF_029867415.1. NCBI lineage: Eukaryota > Viridiplantae > Streptophyta > Magnoliopsida > Fabales > Fabaceae > Vicia > Vicia villosa. The sequence goes on along the minus strand of NC_081184.1, from coordinate 96,238,011 downwards.
ATTCCAAAGGGTAAAATTGAGGAAGATCCCCCATCATGGTTTGGTTGTGAGACATGTCATATTTGGCAAAAAGAAGTAAGAGATCTAAAGGCCAAATTAGATAAAGCTCTACAACCAAAAGTGACTTTTGCGGTTGATCCTAATAAGTTCAAAAGATCGTATACTCCTTTATATAGCAAATACACTTTTGTACCAAAAGTATCAACTAGCAAAACAGCATATTCTCATCATATTACTTGTCACTATTGTTGCAAAAAGGGACATACCATTGAAAAATGCAAATTTAGAAGGATTCTAGTTCCTAAAGGAGTATTTCAATGGTTGCCTAAGTGCAACAATTTATGCACTCACTACCAAGGACCCAATGAAAATTGGGGACCTTCCACTCTAAATTAATTTTACAGGAAAAGTGTCTTGACATTGCCAAAAGGTTGTGGTTCCTTGATAGCGGATGTTCAAGACACATGACGGGAGACATATCACTTTTTGTTGAGTTCCATGCAAAGAAAAAGGGATATGTCACCTATGGAGACAACAATCGGGGAGCTATACTTGGTAAAGGAAGTGTAGGTAACCCGTCTACCACAACTATAACTGATGTTTTACTAGTAGAAGGTATTAAATATAATCTCTTAAGTATTAGTCAATTGTGCGACAAAGATTTCAAAGTAACTTTCACAAATTCTGGTTGTACAATTGAACATATTAAGAAAAGAGACATTGTGTTTAATGGCACAAGAGTAAACAACATTTATATGCTAAACTTGGATGAAGTGTCTAAGTCAAATGCCAAGTGTCTTATTGCTTTAGGAGAAGACTCATGGCTTTGGCATAGACGTCTTGCTCACATAAACTTTGACTTACTAAATAAGGTTGTCACAAAAGATTTAGTAATCGGCTTACCAATAATAAAGTTTTCAAAAGATCATCTATGTGATGCATGTCAAAAGGGGAAACAGACAAAAGTGTCTTTTAAATAAAAAAATGTGGTTTCAACATCACAACCCCTTGAACTTCTTCACATGGATCTCTTTGGCCCTTCAAGGACTAAAAGCATAGGTGGAAACATCTATGGTTTTGTCATTGTCGATGATTACTCTAGATTTTGTTGGACAATCTTCCTACCTAGTAAGAATCAAACATTTCCAGCATTTACTCAATTTGCAAGGTTATGTCAAAACAAAATGAACACTAAAATAGTTGCAATCCGTAGTGACCATGGTGGAGAATTTGAAAATTATCATTTTGAAAAATACTGTGACAAACATGGAATTGAACATAACTTTTCAGCTCCTAGAACACCACAACAAAATGGGGTGGTCGAACGTAAAAATCGTGTTCTAGAAGAGTTGGCAAGAACAATGCTCAATGAAGGAAATCTACCCAAATACTTCTGGGCGGATGCTATTAGCACCGCATGTTATGTTTGAATAGGATAGAAATTCGTCCTATACTAAACAAAACACCATATGAACTATTAAAGGGTAGAAAACCAAATGTGTCACACCTCCACGTATTCGGTTGCAAATGTTTTGTGTTAAATAACGGTAAAGATAACCTTGGTAAATTTGATGCTAAAGCGGACGAAGGCATATTTCTTGGTTACTCTCAATCTAGTAAAGCATATAGGATTTACAACAAAAGGCTACTTATAGTTGAAGAGTCAGTTCATGTGTCCTTTGATGAATCTTACTCAAAATGTGTCAAGAAAGGTATATCTTTTGATAGTGCAGGCCCATCTACTGAAGATATTGTCAAAGAAAAGGAAGAAGAAAGTGAAATTATCGAAAAGGAAGATGCTAAGGAAGAGAAAGATGAATCTCATGATAGTGTCGAAAAAGAAAGCATCTCAAACAACGAAGAACTTCCTAAAGTCTGGACAAACGTAAAAGATCATCTAATCGACAACATATTAGGTGATATCTCAAAGGGCGTTACAACGCGCTCCAAGATAAGTAACTTTTGTCATCATTTTGCTTTTGTTTCACAAGTTGAGCCGAAAAACGTAAAGGACGCATTACTTGATAAGCATTGGCTAATGGCCATGCAAGAAGAATTAAACCAGTTTAAACGGAATGATGTACGGGACCTTGTCCCTCATCCGGGAGAACATCAAGTAATCGGCATTAGATGGGTTTTTCGTAACAAACTTGATGAAAACAGAGTTATTACTAGAAACAAAGCTAGATTAGTAGCTCAAGGCTACAATCAAGAGGAAGGGATTGATTATGAAGAGACGTACGCTCCCGTAGCACGTCTTGAGGCAATTCGTCTTTTACTTGCTTATGCTTGCTCAAAAGACTTTAAGCTTTTTCAAATGGAAGTTAAAAGTGCCTTTCCAAATGACTATATTAATGAAGAGGTCTATGTAGCTCAACCACCCGGTTTTGAAAATTACAAGTATCCAACACATGTTTACAAGTTGAAACGTGCTTTATACGGTCTCAAACAAGCCCCTAGGGCTTGGTATGAACGTTTAAGCAAATTTCTACTTAGTCAAGGATACTTTAGGGGTAAAGTTGACACTACTCTCTCCATTAAAAGAAAAGAAAAAGATATACTTTTGGTTCAAGTTTATGTAGATGATATCATATTTGGGTCAACTAATGCAAAACTTGTCAAAGAATTTTCTAAGCTTATGCAGAGTGAATTTGAGGATGAGCCTCATGGGAGAATTGAACTTCTTCCTCGGTCTACAAATCAAGCAGCTCAGTCATGGAACTTTCGTTAGCCAAACTAAGTATTGCATAAAATTGCTAAAGAGATTTGGAATGAGTGATGCAAAGGAGATTGACACACCTATGGCAACCAATAACAACCTAGACAAGGATGAAAACGGTAAAAAGGTTGATGTGAAATTGTACCGAGGCATGATAGGCTCACTATTGTATCTCACGGCTTCAAGACTGGACATTATGTTTAGCTTATGTATGTGCGCGAGATACTAATCGTGCCCAAAGGAATCACATCTAAAGGCTGTAAAAATAATTCTACGATATCTCCGTGGAACTACTACATATGGTCAATGGTATCCTAAGGGAAATGAATGCTATTTGGTGAATTCTCCGACTCCGACTTTGCTGGATGCAAATCTGACAGAAAAAACACCAGTGGCACATGTCATCTATTCTCAAACTCATTGATAAGTTGGCATAGCAAGAAACAAGTATCATTCGTGTTATCTACAGCTGAAGCAGAATATGTAGCTGCCGAAAGTTGCTGTGCTCAGATATTGTGGCTCAAACAGCAACTTATTGATTTTGGCATCAAACTTGATCGCATACCAATCATGTGTGACAACACAAGCGCCATCAACCTAAGCAAAAATCCTGTACTACATTCAAGAACCAAGCATATCGAAATAAGGCATCACTTCTTAAGAGACCATGTAGAAAAAGGAGAAGTTGTGTTTGAGCATGTTGAGAGCAAGAAGCAATTAGCGGACATCTTCACCAAACCTCTTGCAACCGAGCCTTTCTTCAACATTTGCAGAGAATTAGGGATATTGGATATCTCTAATTTGAGCTAAATATGGTTTTGTTTATCTAATTATTTTAACTCTACCTATTGATTATGTTCAAGCTAACATCTCTCTTAGTGTGAAGGTAGTACGCAACCAGTCAAGGATCGTGCTACATTGACAAAAGGAACATACTTTACCTTACATCATGATGACAAGATATCTGAAAATCGAGAAAGTGGTACCATGTTTGTTGTTCACTTCCAAAAATATTATTGATTCTGTAATATGCAATCAATTGACATGTTTATAGTGACCTCATATATGCTTCTCAATATTTCGAATTTACATATAGATTGCTCGTCATTAATCATAATGTGTCAAGTTTAAGCATGCATATAGTAGTTTAAGCATACATATGGTAGAACAGACATATATTTTTCCATTCCTAAGATATTTGCTGTATTTCATGCATTTGGGGTCTTTTGAGTTGACCCAAATTGGCATTGAGTCGACGTACTGAAGCAAATTTCAAAAATAAGAAAAATACTTTCAGTTACGTTGACCTAGCTTGGCTTTAGATCGACCTACTCTATTTATTTTAAAAACCCACAGCCACTGCTCCTTTTAGGTCGACGCAGCTTATAATTAGGTCGACCTACTGCGACATTAATTCCCAAATTTGGGCTTTTAGGTCGACCCGGCCCATGTTTCTTTCATATACATTCATTCATTTTCATTTTTCCTCCATCTCAAACATAACCTCTCTACGGAAACCCTAATATTCCAAGCACCAAATCTCTCAAATCCTCAGCATCTTCACCAAATTCTTCCTCAACAATGCCTCCAAAGTCCAGAAAAGGAAAGGAAATCGTGACCGGATCCTCATCTCGACCGGTAAGTGCTCTCGCTCTCGTTCATCCCGATTATAAGGCTGATTTTGGAAAGTGGCACATGAAACAGAAAACTATTAAGCAATATGTGTACAACCCTAAGGTAGTCGATCGTATGAACATTCCTGAAATTACTAGTCTTATTAAACATCAAAACATCCATCCATTGTTGGAGTGCGATACTCCATATAATGAGGATATTGTTCGTGCTTTCTATGCGGGTTTACAAAAGGGTGATGGATGTTATTTCCGGTTTAAGATGGGGTCACGCTCACACTTTGTTAATGAACAAGTTTGGGCGAGCATTTTTGGCCTTACCCTCAAATGTGATGAATTTCGTATAGAAGATGGTGATGTTCCAGCAAACTATGATCCCCTGGCATACATGAGATCAATTCTCAAGGACCCCACTGTTCTTCATAAACCAAATGAAACCATCACAGCAGGGCACCTAAAGAGAAATCCTAGGCTATTGAATTGGATTATCTCCCGAATCATTCGACCACGATCGGGTGGATACTCTAGGATTGAACGGAATGAGATTGTGTTGATGTACTTACTACAAAACAAGACTCGTGTGCACTGGCCTTACTTTCTAGCCACCAAATTCTATGAGGTCAAGCAGAAAACTACCGCTCTATGCTATGGATCGATTATTCAAAAAATTGTGAACCACTTCTGTATGATGATTGATGGGCTGACTTACACCAAGATCAAACATCCTCAAGAATTTTCTCAAACCACTTTGACTCTCATGGGCTATCATTGGGATCCAAATAGGCAAGCATACTACCTCATCCAAAAGGGGACTGGAAAAATCATCTATAACTATGATGATCCTGCTGAATTTGGTCCCCATGGAGGAAATGAAGAGGAAGAACATGACCTTGACATGCCTATTGATGATGATCATGTCATGGAAGATGTTCCTCATGATGGAGACTCAAATTGGCAATATGTACCTCCTCAAGAAGAGGAAATTCCTTGGGGATACACAGCTCTGCCGCAACCGGATCAATCCAATATCATTTCCATGCTAGAGAACATGAAGCTTCTTCAACAACAACACTTTGAGGCACAACAGCTCCAGCTTCAGAATATGAAACAAGTTCAACAGGAGCGCTACAATGAGCAACAACTTTAGTATGAAAATCTGCATCATTTGGCTCAAGAGCACAAAAGTGATTTTGAGACCTTTGCCTCAAATCTCACTGAAAGACAGAACCGTTTTGAAGAAACAGCAACCAACAGGCATACTAGTCTGAGTCAAAGCTTCAACATACTCAACAAAAGCGTTCTTGATCTACTTGAACAGGTTGAAGAGGATAGACCTCAAGGTTTTCAGAGAGGAAGAGGTGGTCGATACAATGGGAGAGGAAGACGTTAGAGGACATTGTTTTCCATTAGTTCATTGCACTGCATTCCATATCACCTCATTTTCATGGTTGTAACGATACCATGGTTGTAATCATAACATGTTTTGAACTTGAATCTTATGTTTATTCTACTATTGTAGTATGTTAATTGTTATCTTGCTATCATTATCCTGTGCGTTTCCTCCTATTACCTTCCTTGTTTCTTTTTTGATGTTGTCAAAGGGGGGGTATTGTAGCGGGGAAAATCTGAGATCGAAGCCATAGGGTTGACTCGACTCAATATTTCAGTGAAAGCCGCCACCGCGCTTTATTATTTCCAAAGGAAAAGGGAAAAGAACGAAAAAACCCAAAGTTTGTTTTTTTTTAAACAAAAAGAAGAGATCTTAGGTACGGGTGTTGTTTATACAAGGGGAAGGTTTTAAGCACCCCTCATATCTGTGGTACTCCACAGGAACCTTTTTGAAAATCTGTGTGTGTGTGCTAAAAAGGGTTTGTTTTATTTTTAAAATAAGCTCGGCAAAGCGTTAAGCTTTGGGTCTACATACCTCCTCGGTGCAATGGAGAAGTCAGAGCTAATGTAGTTCCGCTTAAAGGGAAAACGGTTTTTAAAACGAATAAACACTTTATTGTCGTCGGAGAGAAATACTCAGCCATTGATCTTGAGCATGAGAACAAACAAGTTCTTCGCATCGCAAATGAAAGAAGGGCTCCAACTCGGATAAAATCAACGAGTATGCCACTAGCTCTCTCACGCGGAAAAGATCTCATCTTATCAATAAATTTCAAAATCGTGGGGTATAACCACTCGTTTCGACAATTAACGGTGTCTAAACTTTTGAAGAAAAGCCACTAAGGGCAAAAGATATTTTAAAGAAAAAAAGTTTTGAAAAGATTGCAAACATAAGAATGTTTTGGAAAAAGGGAGAAGATTTTGAAAATTAAAGAAGGGGAGGAGATGAAGAGGCTATCCTATTGCGTAAAATAAAAGCTAAGGAAAGAAACGGTCTAACCAAATTAAGAAGCCAACACTTGACATTTAGGAGTCAAGGTAGATTTCCCATCCTTTGGAATTATCAATACCAACACATTAACACTTGGGGATCCAGATGAATTTATTATCTTAGCACCATTTTGCATTAAGCACATTGAAAATTCTGACGAAAATCGGGCAGAGTAACGGCTGTTTTCGGGTAAAATCCTTATCTCAATGCCTTGGAATTAACCATCAAGGGCTTTCAAGGAAATACCTGCAAACACAAACAGACAACAATCCAATGCCAGACAGACAGAATAACAGCAGAGTAATAACAGAATAAGAGTCCAGAGGCACTAGGTCCATAAGTCCGAATCTCCAAAATGCTAGGGATAGTAACCAATAGTCCAAAGAGAGCCTTATGTGTTTTTTAGATTTTGGTTGTTTATTAGTGTTTTAGCATAAAAGTAAAGTATGGTCCAAGTGGACAAAAGGAAAATAGCGGAAGCATAAACATATGTCCAAGTGAACAAAGAGAAAATAGCAGAATTATAAACGTCCAAATGGACAAAGAGAAAATGGCGGAATGTAAATATGATGAAATGATAAAATAAAGCGATAAAGCGAGAAATATAAAGAGCAATATAATAAAAGTGCGGAAATTAAAGTCAATTGTTAGATGTTAAAGATAACCATCTTGAAACTTGTCAAGTATGTTATCAAAGTTAGTAATGAAGATCGATGGTGAGTGAAGGATGTACTCGGATTTAAGGTCAACGGAAACTTATCAGAAGCTTGATAAAATCATAGCGACTACACGATAAATTTCCATAAGTCATAAATCAACCGCATACAATTCTCTTCCATATTTGATCTTTTATCGAGTCGGGACAAATGTAGGAGAACTCTCCATGTATCAAGATCATCAATCAAAAGAAATAAGAAGGAGAAGAAGAAATGATCTAGTCTTTATCAAGAATCCATAGAATTCTCAAGATATTAAGACTTTCATCGATCAAAAGAAAACAAGAAGAAAGAGATAAGAATGGAAACATAAATTGATCTAGTCTTTATCAAGAATCCATAGAATTCTCAAGATGTCAAGACTTTCATCGATCAAAAGAAAGATAAGATGAAAATAAGAATGGAAACAAATTGATCTAGTCTTCATCAAGAATCCATAGAATTCTCAAGATGTCAAGACTTTCATCGATCAAAAGAAAGTAAGATGAAAATAAGAATGAAAACATAAAAGATAATCAACTCACACTATCATTAATATCATTCATCCATTTTGGTGGATTAAGTCACTTCAAACCTATCAACACCCTAGATCCAATGATATTAATGAAGTGGAGGAAGAAGGAAGCCAAAACAAACACAAAAAAGGCAAAAAACCACATTCTGCCTGCTGGAAATCGATTTCATGCAAGGGGAAATCGATTTCCATAGTGCAGTTTTAAAAAAAAACAAGTTACGTTCAGCAGGAAATCGATTTCAGCCTTAAGGAAATCGATTTCCTCAGTGTAAATTTCAGCAAAAACAGCATTTAAAGGCATGAAACTTGACTTGAACAAATATACAAACACCTTATGATCACACATCAATTAGAGCACGAATTTTCCATCAAATCACCAACAAATAGCACCAATATAGCATCAAAGATGCATTGAACACAAACAACAAAGAATCACATTGTGATATACAAAAAGGATGAAGAAAATTACCAAATCTTGAACAAAACTTAGATCTACTTCAAGAATCACCAACACAAAGCTTGATCTCTCAACAATTGAAGAAAAAAGAGTGCAATAGATGGTGGTTTAGCTCAAAGTTTGTGAGGTTCAAGATGTGACTCACAAACTTTATGAAAGAACAAAGAGCTTTGGTGAATTTGGTAGGGATGAGGAGAGAAATTGCAAGGGGTTTTTTGGCTCTCAAAGCTTGAGAAATGAGAGAGTAGTGGGCTCTATTTATAGGATGAGATCAAGAGTAGTGGTAGTTTGGTCTTTTTGCATTTGGTAATTAGCTTGTGTTTAATTGGTGATTAAAGTGGCATTTAAATGGTAAGAAATGGTAAAATGAGGTTTAAGTGGGTTTAATGAAGGGGTTAATTTTGATGAGGTGGAAAATTGGTAAAAATGATCAAAAATAATCAAAGAAAAAGGTGCCAAAATGATGTCAAGCTTCCCTCCTTATATTTTTTTGAATTTCGCCTTAAGGAAATCGATTTCCCCAGGAGTGAAATCGATTTCACTCTGTTCCAGAAGAGAATTTGGCGCAAAATACACTAGGGAAATCGATTTACCCAGGAGGGAAATCGATTTCATGCTGTCCAGAATGTGATTTTGTTGAAGATTGCTGCAGGGAAATCGATTTACCCAGTAGGGAAATTGATTTCATCAGTCAAAAATGTGAAAAAATGCCTTGTTTATTGCATGTCTTGGCTTGGTACCTACAAAACAAAAGCCTACAAAGAAACAAAGCAATGTTTTTGGTATTTGGGTTAGTATAAAACAAATTAAAGAAAATTAGGTGCTTGATAGTTCCCCTCAAAGACGAAGCGAACATAACACCGAAAAATGAAATCTCAAGATTGTGATCTTGATTAATGATTGAGATGCAAATGATGTATGATCTTAGGGTCAAAAATTGGGGTATGACAGATGCCCCTATTTAAGTTTCTTCTATCCGGAGATGTGAGGGTTAAAATCCTCAGCTCGACGTAATTGAAGAGACGTTAATATAAAATACACAATTTTTGAACCTAAGGTATAATGCAATGCTAGTGGATGCATCAAGTATGATTATGGAATAGAGGGGAATATAATGCCACTGGAGGAAAAAAAGGAATGAGCAATAGACTCGAATGAAAGGAGCGGCAGGGGAAACAAGATACTACTGGTTATCCGCCAGGGTGACAAGAAATATCCAGCAATACTTGGAAATGGAGGGATAAAACCCAAGTTGGAAGTGTAGTAAGAACGTCTAAGAGTGGCATTAGACGACGAAAATCAACAGAGATATTCAAAAGTGGCATTGAATGAACTCTGGAACACAAACATATTGGGTAGAAACGTCTAAGAGTGGCATTAGACGACACCAACCATCTGAGACATTCAAGAGTGGCATTGAATGAATCTGAAGAAAAAAAAAGGGTCCAAACTCTGAGGAAACATCGAAGACATCCAATAGTTGCTTTGGATGGAAGGAGACCAACAAGATTCAATAGTGGCTTTGAATGCAAAAGGAGACCTACAAACCCGAAGATACGGCAGAGACGTTCAACAGTAGCTTTGAACAAAAGGAATCCAAACTCTGGAAAACATCGGGAACAATCCAATAGTAGCTTTAGACAAAAATGGAAACCAAATAGATTCAATAGTGGCTTTGAATGCAAAATGGAAACCTGAACCCGGAAAAACATCAGAGACGTTCAACAGTAGCTTTGAACAAAAGGGAAACCAATTTGGAAATTTAAGCAGCCATTCAGGAGTGGCATTGAATGGAAAACAAACTCAATAAACATCCAATAGTGGCATTGGACAAAAAGAATGTTATTCCAGCTCAAAGACATGAACGTCATTCAATAGTAGCTTTGAATGAGGTGAGAAACATGTTAATGGGGATTGTGACATCCAATAGTGGCTTTGGATAAAAAGTGAGAAACGACATGTCCAAGAGTAGCATTGGACAGAGAGAAAAGTTTACACATCCAAGAGTAGCATTGGACGGAAATAGAAACAGGCAGACGAACATCTACTTTGGTATGTGCCAAGTAAGTTGGACTTAGATCTCAAGGTAAAATGTTGATAACAACAGGACCTCGGAATATGTAAATGAGCATGAATTTTGTTTCATTGCATGATGTTAAATTTTTATATGCATGATATATGATCAATGTAATGCAATTGTTTGTGACAACTGAGGGAGACTCTTTTGTGAGGCAAGATTAAAACTCTGATTCCTCAACACGAGAACTCTGCCAACTCTGCTTGGGAAGAAAACACACTTCTATTACACCGGTAACTGAATCAAGACGATGATCCTTTGATAAAGGCTGATAAAACTGCTTGGGGATTGCTGAAGAATATTGCCCCTGATTGACTAATTGTTGCAAGTTAACTGATCATGGCTTCAGTTGAAATGTACTGGGGATGAACTGATCATGGCTTCAATCCTTCAAATGCATGTTGGGATGGCTTGCCCCAGTATAAGTCTTGAAAGTAAAATCTTGACTGAACATCTGAATAATAGGATCTTGAAATAACCGTCCCCTGATTGGATCACTAATCAGGTTTCTCGACTGTTTGAACTTCCTGAAAGATGAGTGCTTACTTGCAAATAAAATGTTCATTCAAGAATGGTAATTTTAATGCAATGCTCAAAGCATATTTTTGAAATCAAAATCATTTTTGGAAAGATGTTATATATGTAAAGCAAATGGAATCACAGGTCAAAACATAAAGGTTAAGACATTAAAAAGCAAAGATATGGTATCAAAACAAAAGATTGGAAAATCTCATGGGAGTTAGCTTACGCAACCTTGTTGTAGTATGCTTTCAAACAAACCTTGCTTCAATTAGGTCTTTCATAGGTTGTAACGTGGCCAGGTTCACGGTTTCAGAAACAAAGGATATAAGGCTCAAAATTTGATTGTACCCACCCCATCTTCGTGATTATCTCCAGTCCTAAAACTCAGTTAATTCAACTTATGCATTCAGGTTCCAAGAGACTTCTGGAATTGCACCTTTGATAATGATGATAGTTCACAAGCAAAGAGAACTTTTGAGATGGCAGTCACTTCTTCCTTTTGGTAGTCACAACATTGTGTTGTTCAGGAATTTATTGACTTCTCTTTTTTCATCTTTTCTTTTTATATATCCCTAACTTTTGCCTGAACTGTTTATTTTTGTACTTACAGTCAGCGGGATGCCTTTATTTTTGCCTAAGTCGTTTTTGGTTTTGAATTAGCAGGCTTTTCTTTGTATACATTTTTTTTTTTGAAAGATAGTGACTGCCTTGCTTAATGATTAAGATGAACCATCTTTGGCTTTTGATTGACATCTCCAACATTTCTTTGATGTATGCGGAGGAGCGCTTGTGATTGAAACCTTTGTGGAAAGGTGTACTGAATGATTCTCTTAAAATAGAATGCACAACCAAATTAACTGAGAACTATCCTGCCCCAGGTTTAAAATGCGGGTTTTTTCGTACAGAAAGAAACTCCTACTTCGAAGGCTTAGAGGGGTTGACAAGGGATTAACTTCCTTATTTCTCCAGTGTTTGGGAATTGAAACAGTGCCTGTACATCATCAGCAAAGTTTTATTCGAAAGCATACAGTTCAACAACTTGGGTATTTCGTTGTCATCATCCTCCCTCCAATCTTTGCATAAAACACAAATTTGAAAGAAAAAGCAAATGGAAGAAAAAGTTTTGTAAAAGAAAGCATGAACATAAACAGTGTAGATGAAAATGAATTCAAAATATGCAATGCTCATTTCATTAAAATCACCATTCAGAAACAAACAAAGTCTAAAAGCAAACAGTACAATAAAGGAAAAACAAACAGTACAGAAACAAGGCCTAGTGACTAATCAGCAACAAGGATGAGCTATCCTGTCTGAAACACTTGGCTTTAGGAAACCATCTGGCTTTCACTTGTCTTCAGCCACTTTGATCTGGCAAAGGATTAGTGACAACATTAGGACCCATATCCCTGAAAGATAGCATCTTTGATCTAACCAACTCTTGCACTAAGGCCTTCAAAGCATAGCAGCCTTCTAAATCATGGCCAGCACCACCCTGATGAAATTCACAATGAAGATCAGGCCGAAATCCTCTTGAGGGGGGGTTTCGAGGAGGAGGCATGGCTCTTGTTGTAATCAACCCTTTCTGGACCAAAGCAGGATACAGTTCCGTATAAGTCATGGGAATAGGATCATAAGTTGTCCTACCACGATTCTGATTCTGATTAGCAACCTGAGATTGAGGAACTTGAACTTGCACAGGAGCGACAGCAGCTACATAAGGTTGATCACCGTTTTGAGGTCTACGACGAGATCCCCTTCTGTCATCCGACACAGCATTAGTCTCATTCTCTTTCTTCTTGTGGAAGTTTCCATAAGGTTTCTTTGATCCACCAGAGGATTCAGCAACATTAGCAACTTTCCCATTCTTGATTCCTTCTTCGAGTCTCTGGCCAATAGTAACCAAGTCTGTGAAGTTTGAGGACACACTTCCAATCATTTTCTCCCAGTAGAAAGGGGAGAGAGTATCCATGAACATTCCAGTCAATTCTTTCTCAGCCAGAGGTGGTTCAACTTGAGAAGCTAGCTCTCTCCAGCGTTGAGCGTATTCCTTGAAAGATTCTTTTTCCTTCTGAGCCATGTTTTGCAATTGTCGGCGATCAGGTGCCATGTCTAGATTGTACTTATACTGCTTCATGAAAGCATCAGTCAGATCTTGGAAACAATGAATGTGATTACTCTCAAGTCCCATATACCATTTCAGTGAAGCTCCACTCAAACTATCCTGAAAGCAATGGATAAGCAATTTATCATTCTGGGTATAAGCAGCCATTTTGCGATAGTACATGGTCAAATGGCTTCTTGGGCAAGTGTTCCCCTTATACTTCTCAAACTCAGGAGTCTTGAATTTTGCAGGCATGACAAAGTTGGAAACCAAACACATATTCTCAGCAGCAATTCCAAAGTAATCATTGCCTTCCATGGCTCTTAGGCGCTTTTCTAAAGTATGATACTGCTCTTTGACATCTTCAATATCTCCAGCATCTCCTTGACTTCCATTCTGGGAACGGGCAGCTTGATATTCAAACAGAGGATTCACATAAGTAGGATGAGCAACAGTGTGCACAATAGGCTGAGATTCAGTGAAGACAGGAGCATGAAAAACTTGGTTTGAAGCTTGACCAATCACAAGTTGTGAAGATTGACCAATACCAGGAGTCTTCTCATAGGGAGGAGTGTAACCAGGTGGCAAACCAAACTCAGGCCATGTAGAAGGTGGTTGTTGAGTAGGTTGAGGGTCAACATCAGCACTTGAGACTTCAACAATGACAGTCTTCTGAGGTGGTTCTCCTCTAGCAATCAAAACTTGCAGCATCTCAGTGAGCTTGGTCATGCCTGATTTCAACTCATCAATTTCCATTCTGACCTCTGCATTGTGTTGCTCTTGGTATTCCATTCTCAATTTGATGTTGGCTCTAGTTCCGTACTTGTGTGGAGGAATCAGCTTGACGGTAGACAGACAAACTCTGAAGATGGAGACAGACAAGGATAAGTTTTCTGGACAACCTGGATGTATGTATGCAAATGATGCAATTGCTGTTTTTTTGTTTTTTTATTTATTTGATTTTCAAGGAATTCAAGTTATTTACTTGTAAACATCAAAACGTGAAGGAGGTAAATCCTATATTGGATCAAAGCTTTGATCAAGTTATCATCAAGATCAATCATCCATTTTGGTGGATTAAGGTTTTCACCTCATCGACACCCAAGATCCATTGAGTTTGATGAAACTTATGATGTTTACAAAGAAAGACCTATGAGTTCCTTGGAAATCAAATGAATGCATGGATGTAGGGTTTATGCATCAATCACAATCAAGATCACACATGGTCGCACAGACAGGGTTCAAAGGTTCGACGTCACGAGCATGGAGTCAAGGTTAAGAACCACCCACAAAGGTATGTACTAGGGAATTTTGTACCTGCCGAACGGGTTCTACAAAGGTTCCCAGAGTTTTCAATCTTCTATCGGATACTACCGGCACGCACAATTGCTCATGGGCGCCAATAATATGCCTAAAAAGACCTCGTCTGAGCGTAGTATCGCATGACAACAAGCTCAAATTGGTACTTGATCTTGTTTCTACACTACATCCTAAAAAGGCTTAGATGGGTTAAAAGGGTTCTAGGTCATTCAGCTTCTACGGACACTCACTATTGAAAGTAATAGCGTTCTTACGATAGTTCGTAACAACATCTACTACCTTCCATGAGGCCTCCACTGATTGGGGTTCCACCATATGATGCTCATGTTAAGGATTGCTCCTGACATGCAACTATTGGTCTTACCACCTCCTATCTCAAGTTACTCACAAAAGTTCGGGTTAGAACTTTATCTCATCACAGAGGAACCATCGAGCACCAAAAAGAAAAAAAAAAGAAAATAAACAAACAAAGCACACAATAATACATACAAATAAAACACACAGGTGAACAAAAATAGGCTTAACACACTTAAAACTGGATCCTCAGTGAAGTCGCCATTTTTCTGTAGCGGGGAAAATCTGAGATCGAAGCCATAGGGTTGACTCGACTCAATATTTCAGTGAAAGTCGCCACCGCGCTTTATTATTTCCAAAGGAAAAGGGAAAAGAACGAAAAAACCCAAAGTTTGTTTTTTTTTTAAAACAAAAAGAAGAGATCTTAGGTACGGGTGTTGTTTATACAAGGGGAAGGTTTTAAGCACCCCTCATATCTGTGGTACTCCACAGGAACCTTTTTGAAAATCTGTGTGTGTGTGTGCTAAAAAGGGTTTGTTTTATTTTTAAAATAAGCTCGGCAAAGCGTTAAGCTTTGGGTCTACATACCTCCTCGGTGCAATGGAGAAGTCAGAGCTAATGTAGTTCCGCTTAAAGGGAAAACGGTTTTTAAAACGAATAAACACTTTATTGTCGTCGGAGAGAAATACTCAGCCATTGATCTTGAGCATGAGAACAAACAAGTTCTTCGCATCGCAAATGAAAGAAGGGCTCCAACTCGGATAAAATCAACGAGTATGCCACTAGCTCTCTCACGCGGAAAAGATCTCATCTTATCAATAAATTTCAAAATCGTGGGGTATAACCACTCGTTTCGACAATTAACGGTGTCTAAACTTTTTAAGAAAAGCCACTAAGGGCAAAAGATATTTTAAAGAAAAAAAGTTTTGAAAAGATTGCAAACATAAGAATGTTTTGGAAAAAGGGAGAAGATTTTGAAAATTAAAGAAGGGGAGGAGATGAAGAGGCTATCCTATTGCGTAAAATAAAAGCTAAGGAAAGAAACGGTCTAACCAAATTAAGAAGCCAACACTTGACATTTAGGAGTCAAGGTAGATTTCCCATCCTTTGGAATTATCAATACCAACACATTAACACTTGGGGATCCAGATGAATTTATTATCTTAGCACCATTTTGCATTAAGCACATTGAAAATTCTGACGAAAATCGGGCAGAGTAACGGCTGTTTTCGGGTAAAATCCTTATCTCAATGCCTTGGAATTAACCATCAAGGGCTTTCAAGGAAATACCTGCACACACAAACAGACAACAATCCAATGCCAGACAGACAGAATAACAGCAGAGTAATAACAGAATAAGAGTCCAGAGGCACTAGGTCCATAAGTCCGAATCTCCAAAATGCTAGGGATAGTAACCAATAGTCCAAAGAGAGCCTTATGTGTTTTTTAGATTTTGGTTGTTTATTAGTGTTTTAGCATAAAAGTAAAGTATGGTCCAAGTGGACAAAAGGAAAATAGCGGAAGCATAAACATATGTCCAAGTGAACAAAGAGAAAATAGCAGAATTATAAACGTCCAAATGGACAAAGAGAAAATGGCGGAATGTAAATATGATGAAATGATAAAATAAAGCGATAAAGCGAGAAATATAAAGAGCAATATAATAAAAGTGCGGAAATTAAAGTCAATTGCTAGATGTTAAAGATAACCATCTTGAAACTTGTCAAGTATGTTATCAAAGTTAGTAATGAAGATCGATGGTGAGTGAAGGATGTACTCGGATTTAAGGTCAACGGAAACTTATCAGAAGCTTGATAAAATCATAGCGACTACACGATAAATTTCCATAAGTCATAAATCAACCGCATACAATTCTCTTCCATATTTGATCTTTTATCGAGTCGGGACAAATGTAGGAGAACTCTCCATGTATCAAGATCATCAATCAAAAGAAATAAGAAGGAGAAGAAGAAATGATCTAGTCTTTATCAAGAATCCATAGAATTCTCAAGATATTAAGACTTTCATCGATCAAAAGAAAACAAGAAGAAAGAGATAAGAATGGAAACATAAATTGATCTAGTCTTTATCAAGAATCCATAGAATTCTCAAGATGTCAAGACTTTCATCGATCAAAAGAAAGATAAGATGAAAATAAGAATGGAAACAAATTGATCTAGTCTTCATCAAGAATCCATAGAATTCTCAAGATGTCAAGACTTTCATCGATCAAAAGAAAGTAAGATGAAAATAAGAATGAAAACATAAAAGATATTCAACTCACACTATCATTAATATCATTCATCCATTTTGGTGGATTAAGTCACTTCAAACCTATCAACACCCTAGATCCAATGATATTAATGAAGTGGAGGAAGAAGGAAGCCAAAACAAACACAAAAAAGGAAAAAAACCACATTCTGCCTGCTGGAAATCGATTTCATGCAAGGGGAAATCGATTTCCATAGTGCAGTTTTCAAAAAAAAACAAGTTACGTTCAGCAGGAAATCGATTTCAGCCTTAAGGAAATCGATTTCCTCAGTGTAAATTTCAGCAAAAACAGCATTTAAAGGCATGAAACTTGACTTGAACAAATATACAAACACCTTATGATCACACATCAATTAGAGCACGAATTTTCCATCAAATCACCAACAAATAGCACCAATATAGCATCAAAGATGCATTGAACACAAACAACAAAGAATCACATTGTGATATACAAAAAGGATGAAGAAAATTACCAAATCTTGAACAAAACTTAGATCTACTTCAAGAATCACCAACACAAATCTTGATCTCTCAACAATTGAAGAAAAAAGAGTGCAATAGATGGTGGTTTAGCTCAAAGTTTGTGAGGTTCAAGATGTGACTCACAAACTTTATGAAAGAACAAAGAGCTTTGGTGAATTTTGTAGGGATGAGGAGAGAAATTGCAAGGGGTTTTTTGGCTCTCAAAGCTTGAGAAATGAGAGAGTAGTGGGCTCTATTTATAGGATGAGATCAAGAGTAGTAGTAGTTTGGTCTTTGTGCATTTGGTAATTAGCTTGTGTTTAATTGGTGATTAAAGTGGCATTTAAATGGTAAGAAATGGTAAAATGAGGTTTAAGTGGGTTTAATGAAGGGGTTAATTTTGATGAGGTGGAAAATTGGTAAAAATGATCAAAAATAATCAAAGAAAAAGGTGCCAAAATGATGTCAAGCTTCCCTCCTTATATTTTTTTGAATTTCGCCTTAAGGAAATCGATTTCCCCAGGAGTGAAATCGATTTCACTCTGTTCCAGAAGAGAATTTGGCGCAAAATACACTAGGGAAATCGATTTACCCAGTAGGGAAATCGATTTCATGCTGTCCAGAATGTGATTTTGTTGAAGATTGCTGCAGGGAAATCGATTTACCCAGTAGGGAAATCGATTTCATCAGTCAAAAATGTGAAAAAATGCCTTGTTTATTGCATGTCTTGGCTTGGTACCTACAAAACAAAAGCCTACAAAGAAACAAAGCAATGTTTTTGGTATTTGGGTTAGTATAAAACAAATTAAAGAAAATTAGGTGCTTGATAGTTCCCCTCAAAGACGAAGCGAACATAACACCGAAAAATGAAATCTCAAGATTGTGATCTTGATTAATGATTGAGATGCAAATGATGTATGATCTTAGGGTCAAAAATTGGGGTATGACAGGTATATGAGAGAGTACGAGTATACGGAAGAGTTTACGCATCCAAGTATGGAGGAGCTTTACGCATTCAAGTACGGGGGAGCTTACGTCATTCAACCAATGTTTGCCATCATCAAAAATGGGGAGTATGTAAGTACAAACATACACTCATCAAGAGTTTTTTATTCATGGCAAACATCATAGAAGAACAAAGCACAAGTGAATGACATAAAGAAAAGCATGATTTTGGCACTCTAAAGCTTCTTAGGTCGACTCACCACAAGCCTAGGTCGACCTAGAATGCTTCATTTACCCAGAAAAAGAAATTGGTTCAGATAGGTCGACTCACCATACTCCTAGGTCGACGCAAAATGAAGAGAATAGAGAAGTTTCACCTCTGTTCCATTTAGGTCGACTCAATCATATATCTAGGTCGACCTAAACTGAAGAAAACTCACAAGAATCAAAACCAACTGCTGTTAGGTCGACCCAGAGCCCCAACAGGTCGACCTAACTGGACACAAACAGAATTGTGTTGAATTTGCTCCATTTAGGTCGACCCAATCAATGAGGTAGGTCGACCTATTACCTCAAAACTTGCCAAATGATGTGTTTGCTCTGTGTTAGTTGTGCTGCACCTATTTATATCATTTTCTGTTAATTATTCATTTTCAACACCAACAACTGAAAGATACACAAAGGCTTCTCATCTTCTTTCTTCTTCTCAACTCCAACACAATTACACACAACAATTCTTGTGGTGAGGGTTTGGGATCAAGATCGATAACGTCCATGGAAAGGAATTGAAGGTTCCCAGTGGGTGAAGATTTGTGGGGTTTTTGGTGAATAAAATCTGCGGATTTTGTCCTCCAAGATTGGTGAATTTTGGGGGGTTTTGTCAAAAGGCTTCATCAAGGATTCAGCTGAGTGTGAAGATTGAAGAACAAAGGTTCGAGCAATTCACAACACTGCAGAAAGGGAATCAACGATAAGCTCTTGGAGGATACTTGATCTGGCTCAAGATCAAGGGGAAGAAGATACAAAGAATCAACATATTCGGTTTATCGTTATTTCTTTGTTATCTTCTTTGTATAAACTCTTTTCAATCATAATGAAAGACATCCCAATTCCCGTTTGGAATTGGGGGCAGATGTAGTCGTAGCGAGGACGGTCGACGAACTGCCTGAACAAATATCTTGTTCTTATTGCTTTTATCTTTTCGTTATTGTTACGCTTATTTTTTGTCATAATTGCAAATTGATTAACGTATCAAGTGTTAAACTTGTGTGATAAGATTCTGCACAAACATCACAAGTCACCACACATTAATTCATCAGTCAATTTGGACATTATCACCAAGTGTTTGATATATTGCTTCCATCATAAATCAAAGCCATTGAAAACAAGTTATCAAGCAAACACTTAAACGATTTATCGCATTGTAACTTTTTGATTCTCTAAAAAGTTTTCATCATCACATCATAATAAGTTTGTGGTTTAAAAACATATATAATACTTCCAGTAGCGGTTCGGAATAGACGTGAGTCGATCCCTAAACGCTTTCGCCATATTTTTGAAGGAAATCCTAATAAATTCTGAGGTATCTATTCACCCCCTCTAGATACTGAAGCCTAGCGTCTAACAAGTAGGACATCTGTTCCTCCTTTTAGGAACACACCAACCTTGAAACTCTTCAAGGTTCACACTTGCAGACGCATATGAATATCATTGATCAGTTGACATTCATCAGCTCTAATAAACCATGCCATTATGAGTGGACTTGGGAGATTACCCAAGTATATTCGACACTTTAATTATAGTTGTAAGGTTCTAACATACATTGTGTTGAATATAAATAACCCTAGAATCTTTCTTTTACAATAGGGGTCGCACCAGAGGCTATGCAACAGAAAATAGCCATACTTCAACAGAATTCACATACTGCTTACTCCATATTTTAATTGTAAGCATGACATCCACGGATTGAAAGTAAATCAACCCTACAATATGCTTGCTTCTTCAACAAGCTACATTTTAGACCTTACTCTAAACATCAAATCCTGATCATAATCCTTAATTACAGAGATTACCTTATCATAGTCTTCACTCCCGCATGAAGCTTTTGATAATACTTTTCTATGTGTATAATGATTGAACAATACAATCCAAAGTCTTCACTCCCGCATGAAGTTTCTGAATTTTATCTTCTTGTCCAAGCATCATTATCTTCTTTCATCAAGAAGGTACAACGGCTCTGGTCAGGTTGGTCTAGTCTTCCACAAATAGGTCCATCCTCCACTTCAAGGGACCATACAATATGAACACTCTTTGTTCAAACAATCTTCTACCTTGTACACAACCAGAAAGTATCCCCAATAGATCTCATCCAGAGTCAGACAGGATGCCTGCTCTGATACCAATTAAAATTTTGGTACGACAGAACTCAGATGTCATATATGGATGTCATGACATCTGATCAAACATTCTAAAAACAGACAAGATAGGAATGGTTCTGTAAAGAAACAACTATCAAACCTGAACCTGATGTTATACCCGATGTTACAACATCCAAGACTGAACAGACAATACAATGCAGAAGATAAATAACACACATAATTGTTCACCCAGTTAGGTATACAACAATACCTACTCTGGGGGCCACCAAGCCAGGGATGAAGTCCACTATTAGTAGTATCAATTCAAAGTTAAACTCCCCCGTTTACAACGTCTCACTTAATCACTACCCAATGACCCTTCTACCTAGGTCCTCCCTAGATATGGAATATCTTCATTCCACCCCCAATCATAGCAATGATGTCTAGTAGTCAACACCTCAGCCACTGCATCGACGGCTTAATTTCCAACATTCTAAGCACACAAATAAATACAACTTGGAGTTTCTTCAAAGCTTCCTCCACAAACAATCCTACACTCATTGCTTCACAGCTTCTGAGTGAGTACAATAAACCTCTTGCCTACAGGCTTCGAGGCACAAATCAGTGACCATCCCACAATTCAGGTGGTTCACTTACATGGCTAACCCTAATGGTTACATCTTTTAATAGAATCAACTAGCTTACAAACTAGGTTACAAAACTTCCTATTTATAACCTATTCCCAACTGGACTTGGGCCTTCAATCACAACTTTATTTGCTATTACAAATCAGCAGAATTCTTCTGCTAAAAGAAATGTCTTTAATCATAAGTTTCCTAAATTGTCTCCATAATTAGAAACTATATAATCTTCAATATTCTGACTTGATTCTTTTGACCTTTAAATCGTAACAAACTAACATAACAATTATTGCTAAAATTGCTCCACAATATAAGCTCCAAGATATTCTCCACAAATATCTCCATAAAATATGCTCCAAGTAACAACAATAAGTTGTTACACTTTTGCAACAGGTTCTCCTATAAAATCTTTCCACATTTAGTTTCCTAAATGTTCTCCTTGATCTCCTTAGATATAGCTCCACATAAGATTCAATATTTTAGGAATATTCTATTTCTGTTATAAAGAATCCAAACTGTCAGCTCAACTATGATGTCAAGACATCCACTTCGACATCATGTTGTTCCAGATGTTGAAACATTTCAATACAACATGTTTCTCCATTAAATAGAACTTCCACCTAATTTTTCTTACAAGTATAATTATATTTATCCTATTGATGCTAAATTAGTTTTATCAAACATAAAGCCAATCCTCAAAAGCACTAACAGATGGGATGAAAAAATTACCTCAGTACGTAGGTTCATAAGTTCGTCCTACAGATTTTCTACCCTTCCCAAAGGTGGCTTATTCCTAAGGGTCTCATGGGGCCTTTTCGTACCCTCTGAAACTTTTTGTTTCTTTGGACTTTAGAAAAGATCTTTTGTCCATGAGGTTCGAATTTTAGGGGTAGGTTCCCAAAGAGATAAGCCAAATTCAAGGTCCTACCCTCGACAAAGTCCAGCATCGTCTCGGATATTCCTCAGAATTCAACCCACTCTGAGTGGAATTATCATTATGACTCATATGCGATGTAAGTCCCCTTTGGCCTAACGATAATTCCCACACTTAGGTTTTAACAATAATTTATTATTCCCATCAATTATAAAAGCAATATATATTAATCCTATCAACAGGTATAATAATATGATAATATAAAATAATAGATATAGAAAATGAATAAATTATAATAAAAGAAGTAAAACACAAAGTGCACAAAAGCCCTAACACTAAAGGGAAAGCCAAAAATTGATTTGATTTAGTCTTGATAAAGAATCTTGATCTTTATCAGAATTAATTCGCTCGAGGCGAAGAAATTTTAAGGAAAGGGGAACTCGCTTTGGTTGCCCAAATGCCTACGTACCTTCTTATTGGAGGATCAGAGTCAACGTAGTTCGGGGGTCGATTGAAAATAGTAATCTTTATTAGAATTAATTCGCTTGAGGCAAATAAATTTGACTTAATTTATTTACCACATTTTTTAGCGGTAGCGTTTGCTTATTGCTCTAGGCCTAAAGCAATTCGCATACATTTTAATTTTGTTTTGAATAATTGATTAATACGACATCGGGAGTCGACCAATTCGAAGATGTGATGAAATATGAAATCCACCCATCGTATTATTCGAAAAAATATTGGAATTTATTGTGTTTTTATATTTGTAATGTTTTTTGTAATCTGTACTTTTTCTAATTAGATTAGATATTTTAACAACTGCTAAATTAATCTCCAAATCCCTACTAGTAAAAAAAATTACTTAGAAAAAGATGGGGTGCATGAATGAGTTATGGGTGTGAATTAGTAAATAGTGTACGATTTAAAGTCCAGTCCAATTTACTAAAAAAACTAATCTATATAACCAATTAATCATAAAAAAATAATTAAAGGGGATCACTTTTTTTTTTTTTTTTTTTTTCCAAAGGAAAATCAACTCATATCATTATCATAATATCATTAATAAGTAAAGATGCAATACAAGGAGGTGCCAAATTAAAGGGGATCACTTAGATTTACCAGTAACAATAATTGTAATAGTTGTAATAATTGCAATAATACGTAATAAATATGATTTAAAAAACTAACCCTATTATAAAATACATGCTGACATAAAATAAGAAAAAAAATTTAATAGTAAAAATCTTGACCTTTTTTTTTAAATAAGGCAATATATCATAAAAGAGAAAAGATGGTACAAAAAGAGAGGGGGGACATAAAACCAAAACCCTCTCAACCAGTGGGAAATCTAAAGAAGGGCAAACCCAGCCTATTCTTTACAAAGTCAGCTCTTAAGAAAACCGGGATAGAGTCAAAAAAATGGAGTCAGGAAGAGTAAGACCATGGTTAGCGAGGGAGTCTGCACAAGTGTTCCCTTCTTTGTAAATATGAGAAACCACAAAAGACTTCTGAGAGATAATATTAACACAATTAATCCATCTATTACAGACTTGCCAATGAACCTTAAAAGGGGGTGAGAAAGCCTTCACCACCGCCATGGAGTCAGATTCTAACCAAATATGATACCAATTCTTCTCATTGGCGAACTCAATGGCAGACATCGCCCCGGAGAGTTCGGCGATGAGAGAATTGGAGAAACCAAGAAAACAAGAAAAAGCACCCAAGAAATCACCGTCATGATTTCTATAAATACCGCCACAAGCTGAAGGACCAGGATTATTAAGAGAGGCACCATCGCAATTAATCTTGATCCAAGACCAAGGCGGGGGCTTCCAAATAACCTCAACAATTTGAGAGGCAGCAGGAGGCTGAATGCGGACCCGAAACTGTTTGAGAACAGAGAAATCCAGAAGGGGAAGAAAGGAGCCAGCTTTAGACTGACCACCAGTAGAAGAGCAAGTAGCAATAATCCCTACTATGGAGGAGGCAACCGAGATAATCTTAGAGTTAAAAGTCAAACTATTGCGAGCAAACCAAATGGCGTTGAACACCGGGACTATGGCACAGTGAATCACTGAAGCACATTGCAAAGACCAAGTTTTATAGCAAACAGACCAAACATCATCCCAATTACGAATAGGAGTCCGAGAGTTGAGGCAGGAAGCTAACCAGTTCCACAAGGTGGTAGCATAGCTGCAATCAAAGAATAAGTGATGGGAAGATTCAACAGAAACTCGACAAAGGCGGCAGCGGGAAGGAAAGGAGAAACCGCGTCTCATAAGCACATCATCCGTAGGAATCTTATTATGGAAAAGTCTCCAAACCATAAAAGATTTAGAGGGAGGGCAGCATCTAGACCAAATGAATTTGCTCCAAGAAAGGACACTGCCAGCACTCCTTTTGAAATCATAGGCATTCTTGAGAGAAAGATCACCATCCGAAGAGTGGCGCCAAACAAGCTTATCCGGCCTCGGAACAGAAGGAAGGACACAATTGAGGATGCGGTTTGAAATTGAATCTGAAAGATTAAGACCGATGAGGTTCCAATTAAAATTAAGAATAACATCACTTACTTGGAAGTCCACCGAGAGAGAAGGATTGTCAAGCTCAAGAATTAAGGGAGGACCGCACCAAGAGTCAGCCCAAAATTTAGTACGGTGACCATCACCAATGACCCACGACGAATTATCGATGACAGAAGAATAGTCCTGCTTGATGCTGGACCAAATATATGAAGGAATGTGGTGCCGGATGTGGCCAGTGTTGCGGATTGTGCGAGATCTAAGAAGAGCAGCCCAGGAATCATCAGAATTCAAAAAGTCCCAGCATAACTTGAGATTGGAGGCTTCATTAAGAGAGACAAGGGAACGAATACCCAGACCACCCTCGGAATAAGGCTTACAGCAGGTGTTCCAAGAGACTGTGACCAGTTTTTTGGTATCAATATTACCGCTCCATATGAAATTGCGAGAAGCTCGCTCCAGCTTTCTAAGGAGAGAAAGCGGCCGGGAATAGACAGAGAAGGAATGGATTAACATACCTTGCAGCCCGGAGTTAACTAACTCCACACGACCGGCGAAAGAAAGGAGGGATCCCTTCCAAGAGGAGAGTTTACAGAGAAACTTACCGGCAAGAGGCTGCAGGTGCTTAGCTTTCGGCGAGCCTTTGAAAATAGGAACTCCCAAGTAGACAAAAGGGCCAGATCCAAGGGAGAAACCTGTCCTGGCTAAGAGGATGTTAATTCTGGAGGGAGACATGTTTCCAACAAAAATGGAGGATTTGTCACGGTTAACCCATTGGCCCGAGGCGGAAGAGTACTTAACGAACAGAGAGGTGAGAGCAGAAATATTAGAGGTGGAACCTTTGCAAAAAATGAGAATGTCATATGCATAGAGGGAATGAGACGGCACCAAAGATCCAAGCAGAGTCGCCAGCTGTAACAACCGGCTTAAAAACTTACGTTCAAACGGAGTCGTCACCCACTTTATTTGGGCAAGTGAGAAACCCTTAAGAAATAAGAGATTTTGGGTAAATAGGTTAATTAGGCAAAGGGAATGTGTTAGGCACTCTTTGCCTCCCTGGTACTCAAGGAGACCCATTTAGCCTTTAGGTTTTTATAAAAAAGGTTTTTATTATATATTAGCAAAGGGAAAAACCTTAAAGGTTTTGATAGGACCATTGTCAGATCGAGACAATAATAGCCAGATGCCAAAAGGCATATAAACCAAATTGTAGCAAAAATAAAATGGCCTCAATGTATCATCATTGGCCAAAAACCTTTAAAAGATTAAAAAAACATTATAAAGAATTAAAATTCAACAGAAGATGCCTCAGATATTCATCATTGGCCAAAATAAATATTTTTTAAAGGGGAGCCTCATAAATAATCATCGGCCAAAAGGTTTTGAAAAAAAGGTTTCAAAAAAATGGAGGCCTCATATGAAGTCATTGGCAAAAAATGTTTGAGTTTGAGTTGAGGGATTTGAGTTTAAAAAAAGGGAGAGAGTTTGTCGGCCGTTGTCAGTTAATCGACAACGGCGGGTTAGGGTTGTTCAAGACAACCATAAGGCAAACCCTCGGAGAGAGAAGAGAAGCGTAGAAAAAGTGTGACTTCTTATTTGCAAGCCTTATTTCTTGACAATTGTGCTATGTTATTTATTTGAAATAAAAACCCAATTGAAAGCATATGAAAGACGAGCTAATATTTGTTATTAAAAATATATAAATAATTTACAAGTAAATTATTATATTTTTAAACAAATAATTACAAAAATCCAAAATATTGTAAACAAACCAGGAAATTTTATAAAACCCAAGTTTAAAAATAATTATGAATTTTGAAATTGGGCCTCATATTTTATGAATAATAAGCCCAATTAAATACACACTTTTACTCCATGCATACCCTCATTTAATCAATAAAATCTAATGACCTCACATCTTATGGATGCTAAGCCTAAGAGATTGAATTGAAGTATACATGCATTTTATAATCTTGATCACACTTATATACATATATATTTTAATACATACGTATTTTAAATGATGTACCAATAAGAAGAGACAAGTCTTAGTGGGTCAAATTTGGGGTATGACGTCTATTTGATCCAGGAATGTATAAGAGATTGGTTGAAAAGTTGAATTATCTCACATTCACTCGTACAAACATTTCTTTTGTAGTTAGTGTGGTAAGCCAGTTCTTAAATTCTCCTTTCCAGGAACACATGGATGCTATTGTCAGGATTCTAAGATACATCAAGTGTGCTCTAAAAAAGGTATTGTGTAAGAAGACGAATGGCATACTCGGATAATTAGATACTTCGATGCTGATTGGGCAGGGTCACCTATTGATAGACGGTCCACCTCTGGGTATTGTGTACTTGTTGGAGGAAATCTTGTATCCTGGAAAAGCAAGAAAAAAATGTAGTTGCAAGATCAAGCGTCGAGACAGAGTATATGGCCATGGCGATGGCAACATGTGAACTTATTTGGTTAAAATAGTTGCTCAAGGAACTTCAAATTGAAGAAGCAAGACCAATGACACTTATTTGTGATAATCAAGTTGCATTGCACATTACTTCAAATCCGGTCTTCCACGAGAGGACCAAACATATTGAGATAGATTGTCACTTTATTAGAGAGAAGATCGAGTGACATCGCCACAAGCTTTGTCAACTCGAATGATCAATTGGCAGATGTGTTTACAAAATCCCTTCAAAGCCCCATAACTAATTATATATGTAACAAGCATGGTGTATTTGACTTGTATGCTCAAGCTTGGTGTATTAATACTGTTGATATGTAATTCTCTCTCTCTCTCTCTGTCTCTTTCTCTCTCTCTCTCTCTCTCTCTCTCTCTCTCTCTCTCTCTCTCTCTCTCTCTATATATATATATATATATATATATATATATATATATATATATATATATATATATGAGAAGGGATATTCTTACTCTAAGAGTAAGTTTAAAAGAGTTACTCCAATTCTTAACCATTGATTTTAATTAATCTAATGGCTTTAATTGATTTTTTATATTTCAAAAAATAATTAGATTAAATGATGAATTAAAACCGTTTGAGTAACTCTTTTAAACTTTCTTCTGGAGTAAGAATAACCCACACACACACACACACACACACACACACACACACACACACACACACACACACACACACACACACAGATATATATATATATATATCATTTTTCGCTGTGCTATTCAACACATGATTTAACTTAATTGTTTCTTCTTTTCTCTTAATTTGAAATAGCCTAATGAGGTCATTAAAACTCATATTTAAATCGAGCTTGTTTCTTAGTTAACTCAAAAGTGCGGTGAAGTAACTACATAATGTTTCTAAAAAGAGAAATGATAGACATACACCACATTTTGACATATACACCGTACATTTCTACTATACCATGTATTTTTTCCTTTTTTTTATTATATATGTATGCCTTGAGATTTGTGCTTCACTTGCAATTGGATTTAATATATACGGTGTAATGTATGGTGTCACAGTATTGGCGTATATATAGCACAACTCTTCTAAAAATCCCGCCAAGAAAAAACTATTCCATAATCTAGTCTATATATTAATAATGATCTCTTTCAAATAAACAATTGAGGAAAGTCATTACAATATAAGTAATATGAAAATTCTCCTTCCATTACAATTTTTTAAAAAAAATTTAGAGAGGGTAGTTTTCAGTCACCAATACACTAAAATTTTATGAGATGGAGGGGAGGGAAGGGGAAGGAATATTTTTAATTAAATGTGTTTGGTTCAAATTTTATGAGGGGAGGGGAGCAAAACCCTCAAAAACACACTTTTTGCGTTCCTCCAAATCGGAGAGATTTGGAGGGGAGGGGAGAGAATCTCAATTTTAATATTTTAAAAATTATTATAATTACTATAATATTCTCAGTTTTATTTCAATATTTCAAAATTATTCATTTTCTTTTGTATTATTGCTCTCTTCTATGTGGTTTTTCTCGATTGTTTCTATTAACTTATTATAATTATTCTCCATCTTCAAATTATTTTGAAATTTTTGTCCTTAATATAAATCATAATCATTTCACTTTTTAAATTTTTTATAACTCTTTTATGTTTATTTATGTTTTTTTTTTTAATTTTGTTATGTATCCTATCGTAATTTCTTTTATATCAAATTTTAAATTTTTTATTTTAATTAATTAATTTATTTTATTAAAAGATTTAAACCATTTATATTTAATAATTAATTGTTTTATGTATTTTATGTGTTAAATAATTCATTATGATTTCAAAGTTGTTATCAACATATAGTTTAATTTGTTTTTGAATATTTTATTCGAATTAAGTGAACTCAAATTCTTAATGTTATGTAGTAAATTGTAACTTTTTAATCGTTCAATATTAGAAATTTTACTAACAAAAAAATATGTATAAATTTTTCACATTTGAATATCATATTGTATCACTTATATAAGATAATAAGGATAAAAATGTAAATTATTAGTAAAACCCCTCCCATCCCCTCCTGAACCAAACATATTTTTAATTAAAATCCCTCCATTCCCCTTCCCTCCTCCGTTTGAACCAAACACCCATCTGATTAAAAAAATCCCCTCCCCTCCCTCCCCCTTCTCTCCCCTCTATTAAAATCCCTCCCCTCCCCCTCGTTTGAACCAAACACACCCTAAAATCCATCACAAATCAATTTATTGACATATTTAGTGAAGTGTAGATTTTCGTAACGAATTTTATTGTTGTAAACTGTTAGTGAGGGATTTAAAATTCTGTCAGTAATAAACATGGAAAAATCCATCACTAAATATTGAAAATAAATTGACATATATTTCTAGGGGTGTTCGCGGTGCGGTTTGGGCAGTTTTGGCGAAAAAAATCATCCGAACCGCAAGAGAAAAAATCGTGCGTATTGGTTTGGTTCGGTTGACTTTTAAAACAAATCCGAACCAAACCAAACCAAACTAATGCGGTTTGGTTCGGTTTTTTACAAATATTTTATTGAGTCATACATACACATATAGATGACAACATAATTTTGTATTTAGACATTCATACACTATCAAATAACAACAAAACTCGTTATATTTTGATAACAATTTTCTATTTAATACGTAAAAATGAAATTAGACAAAAGTGGAATATTAAACAAAAAAATAATAGCATAAAACAATATAAAAATTATTATAATGAAACAAAAAAATAGAAGAGACGAAAGATTAGTGAAGCTGAAAAGGAAAAAAAATTGAGAGATTAGAGAAGAAGATGTGCGATAAAAACAAAACTGAAATACGGAACTTTTACATGAAAATGAGAAGGTGAAAAAGAAAGAATATAAGAGAGTAGAGATTATAGATGAAGAGAGAAGATGTATGTGGCAAAAAAGTGCAATGTTATTAGATATTTGAGAAGATCGGGACTGAAATTATATGTGTAATGTAAGGATGAGAAAATTGTTCTTAATTAAGGCAAATGTATAATAGGTTTAAGTTTGGATTGGATGTGAGTTAAGTAAAAGTTAGGTTGTAACATAATGCGGTTCGATTCGGTTTGGTTCGGTTTACAAAATACAAACCGCAAACCGAACCAAACTGTGCGATTTTGTTAAAAGATGACCCAAACTAATCCGAACCGAATGCGGTTTTTTGCGGTTTCGGTTTAGTTTGATTTGGTTTGCGGTTTTCTAGTGGGTTGGTTTAGTTTTGAATACCCCTGTATATTTCTGTTAGTAATTTGTAAAAGAATATAAATACCTCACTAATTACAAATGATCACGTTTGTCACAAATTTGTGACACAATAGGCTTCTATCACTAAATTACAAGACAATGATTTAGTGACGTAAAACATGCATAATGTAATTGATATTGTGAATATCTAGCCTTTACTTATGATAGTAATAATGCAAATGAAATTACTATATTTAACAAAATTAAAATAATTATTACACAATAAGAATTTTTTTTAAATTGTGTTCAATAATATCATAAATATATTTATCACCAAATCATAATAGTACTACAGGTGTGTTCATGAATACAACCACATTAGTATTGACATTATCTTTTAAACTAGTTATTACAATCAAAATAGTATTAATATTGTTCTTGAAATTAAGAGATTACGAAGAATATAGTACTAGCAGTGTTATTGAAACTATAAGATTATAACCAAAAGTGTATTTTCAAAAATAATATTATATTGTATTTCAAGAAGTAAGCATAGACATTGTTGAATCAAAACATGAAGATTGATGATTTATAAAAAAAAAAATCATAAATCAAAATATTTTATCTCTAAATAAATGTGAGTCTTCTTCCGATGTACAAATCAACTTCTCGTGAGTCTTACAAAGCAAGATTAGTAAACATCATTAAATATAATAAAGCAAAATGAATTTTTTGGCAAGTTTGCCATTTGTCATCTAATTAGAAGGTTTACCATTTTTAAATTTCCTATTAATAGAAAATTTCTATAATTATCTATATGTTTTTTTAAAATATTTATTATATTATTTCATTGGCTACTAACCGCACATTATTTAATGATTATCATTTAATTTTGTTTCTTATATATTTGGGCCATGGGAAACGACCAAAGCCTATTCAGTTCAGATTCAATTTTATTATTTGGGCCTTTTAAATGTCGGTTCAGATTCCTTAGTTCATGCATAAGCGAAAGTATGGGGAATACAAATGAAATAAGACGAATTTTCGATCCGTTTCAATTCTAACATCGGTTTCTCAATAAAACCGATTAAATTCCACCCATGAACAATACAAACTTCATTGTCAGTTCACTTCCAATGTCATCAATGATTTCTCTTCTTCCAGTCCCGATTCATCTTATCATCAATGTCATCTATTCGATTTTTCAGGTAATTAATTGAAATTTTTATTAATACCGATGAATTCAATAATATAAATAGGACCAGTTTTTTTCTCCAATTTCACTCAGCTTACAATTTGTTACTCAGTGTATATTTATGGATTCTCCACCTAATATTTGTATCAGATTTTTTGAATGGCTTAGGGAGGATTTGACTTTGTTAAGGAAATCACTCATGCAAAGGAGTCATGGAACATTGTTGTTTGAGTTAATAGCTTATGATTTGTACAAGATATTAATGTGAAACGGAAGGTTTTTGCTCCTTTTTATCTTCTGTATAGGAAACCTATTATGCCGATAAACATACACCGAATAATAATGCTGGTGTTAAAAGTCATGAGGATGTTATTGGAGAGTTGGATAGGATTGAAGAGTTTCTCAAATGGGATAGCTACATTTTTAAAAATGGTACCACGTATGTGAAAATTGATTTTTCACTTTTGCTACACCATAGAGAAATTTGATTATATTTCTGTGATAAGATGTTTATTGTAGTGCTAAGCATTGTTAAATAGCGGCTACAATGACTTTAAAACGTGGTGTGTAGAGGAAATTAGAGAAATATATAGTTTGTTCGACAATGCTGGTTTTGTTGTTTGTTATTATTGATGTTCTTTGATGTTAATTTTTTAGTAATGAAGGGACTATTTGGGATGATGTTGCTCAAGGAAAAGGTGTTTATTCTACTCAAGATGGACTTGTCAGGTTTGTCTTTGCTCCATTGTGGTGATGTAAAGTTGTTGATGTTAGTTTTGTTTGGTTGGGTTGAATGATAGTGGTAGTCAGAGGTAAAGTATGACACTACGAGGTGTAATTGTTTGGTTTTGTTTGGATAAGTAAATTAATTGAGTGTTTATAGTATAATTGTTTATTATGTAAGTTTTTATGTATATGTTATTTCTATGACGGAAGGTAAAGTAATTTCAAACTGATTTTGTATAAACTATCTTGAAGGACTTGTGAAAATAAGCTGAAAATAATTTGTGCTTATATCATAAATTGTTTCTATAAGCTCTCACAAGTGCTTATGTTAATAGATAGGTTTAAATAAGCCAATTTAAATCAGGGGAGTTTGTAGGATGTCACGGCATTGGCAAATCTGTGATACAAGTCGTCTGATCTTGCTTGGGTGGTGGTGATTTTCCTGACTGATTGAGGGAGTGCAACTGCAGCATTCCAGGGCTGATAGGGGAGTTGGAGAAACTATAATAATTCACCCCTTTTGGAAGAACTTTAATGTAAGAATTAAAAGAATTTTGTGTTTCTGTTGTGCTGCATTTGTAGAATAAGAAATGAGATATTTATGTAGTTATGTTTGTTTTCAGCAAAAAAATTATTTTAGTAATTGGAAATAATTTTGTTATAAGACCTCAGTGTTACGACACTCGTGCTACAAATCACATCCTAATTCTATTATACTTTCATAATGTCAACGATGTTCACCCATCGGAAGTTGGAAAATTTTCAAGAATGGTATTCTGAGGCACACTTTTTTCCTCTCCTTTTATCGGAAGTTGCAATGTAGGAGATTTTGCATGTAGGGATATAGAATGACTTTTTTTTTCTTTTTTGTTAGGCTGCTATGGTGACAAAATCCGGTGTCATATTTACCATCATATGTTGCTTGCTTGGTTGGTTGCTTGGGTGACAAAGTCTGGTGAATCTACCATGGACATTTCTCTTGCTATTCGTCCAATTAGTGAAACTATTCGTCTTGCTATTTGTTAAGTGGATAAAGGGTCATCGAGATTTACCTTTGAAACTTAATCAATGGTGCAATGTTTTTTTTTAATAAGTCGTGGTTTCAATCCCACACCATTAATCAGGCTACTTCTTTCACCATCTTTTCCCTGTATCCGTAGCAATTAATATGCTGTGGTTTTATATTGTTTCAATTAGATATTAAATTCCTTTTGATTCTTTTTTACATTTTTAAACACAATTTTTTTCATTACCTTCACTTCTGGTTTCGATCCTAGATACAACTCATGGGGTTATTCTACCAAATGTGTAAGCTTTAATGTCTTTGGAGGCTTTGATACTAGACAGATTTCTGGCCAACAGTAATTTTCTGAAGGGCATGTTTATATGTGATATCATCATTTTTATGGATTTGATGATAACTATCTGAAGAATATTTTTCTGATATATATTGAAGAATTTTAGTTTCAACTTTTCATAGTTTAAATGTTTTTGACAATATTATTTATAGTTGGAAAATTTGAATTTATATACTCACTTTTATAGAAATTTAAGTTGTGTACAATGCAGTGCATATGTTCATTTTTTTACGTACAGATGCATATGTTAGTTTAGAGACAAATTTAGCACCCATGTATTTGTCATATAATCTAAAACATGAAAGATAGTTCAATATATGAGTTATAATTATCTTTCAAAGTATAATAAGCAAAACATGAAAGACAGTTCAATATATGTTAGCTATAATTATCTTACAAAATATAATAAGCAAAACATGAAAGATAGTTCAGTATATGTTCCTATATTGATATTCAATTTTAGTGATTTTTTTTATATATTCTTTATATTAGACTATTTGTCTATTAAGCTCATGAATTCTACCTTGAATCTCAGTAGAACTATCCTTCCCCAATTTTATATATTTTTTTGTGAATGCTTTTCTTAATCTTATTCATATTTTGATTGGATTGTGTTTGTGCCAATCTTTGTTTGTTTTTTGTTGTCTTTGTTTTATAATTTAACACAATACATAACTGCTTTGAATAATAGTAAGTATATGACAGTGAAGCTTTTCATAACATTAACATAATGCAACATGTTTGCGGTTGTGTCATTGCCAAAGAGATCAATTACGGCGTCAGAAAGAAGAAGAGATGACAAGCTGATTGTATGAATTCGAATCGAGTTGCTTATAATTTCACATTTTGCTTTGTATGAAAAAGTTGATATAGCTGATAATGATATTAGTGAGTTCCAGATTTGCTTTGGTATGATAGGACTTCTTAGTGAAAGGATCTTAGTGATCATGCTTTAATTTTGTTTGTGAATGCTTTTCTTAAACTTCTTCCTATTTTGATTGGATTGTGTTTGTGTCAATCTTTGTTTGTTTTTTGTTGTCTTTGTTTTAGATTTTAACACAATACATAACTGCTTTAAATAATAACATGTATATGACAGTGAAGCTTTTCATAACAGTACGCATATGACCCAATTTTTTTAACACAGAATTGCTTTTCTTAACAGCATCGGTAATGCTTTTCATAACTGAATTTACAAAGCTAATGTTACAAACTCAATTTATATATGTTTATATGACAAGAATTTCTTTACAACATATGTTAAGAAAATACAAGAAAATGTTACAAAGCCATGTTATAGCAATATGCTTACAAAGCTAATGTTACAGTATCATACTTACAAAGCCATTCTATAACAATGAAATTCTTGCCAATTTAAAGAAGAATTCCAATCCATTTCAATGTAATACATTCAAATTAATCAATTTCACTCAGCAAGGTTCGTTCCAATCATGTTATTCTGACACCGGCGCCAATCATGCAATTCCGACACCGGCGCCGACACTATGCCGACACCAATGTAATACATTAACTTTTTGAAAATTTCTAGGACTTTTTCTTTATAAAAATTAATGCTTTTATTTTTACCACAAAAAATCTTAATTGTTTTATTAAATTGTAACATAAAAATTGATGATAGAAAAACTTAAAATTATTTAAAATTATATTAATCCACTTCTGTAATAGATAATAACCTCAACTAATCTAGAGTTCTAAAAACATTTTTTTTTAAAATTTTTATTTTGACAAACTAATATTAAATTACTTAAAATATTTTTATTTGCATTTTAAATCTTATAAATTATTCCAAACATGGAATAATAAAACTAAGTTGTTTTCCAAAAACTTAATCTCTTCAAATCATAACATACTATAATTATTTAAACTTTTAATTTCTAAAATATATAAGTTTTCTAAATTAAAATTGATTTCGTATAGATTGTTTCTCAGAAATGAAGGTCAAAATGAGATCTTATTTATTTATTTATTTCATATTGAACAATTTTAAAAAAAAATCATTTTAATTTTTTAATTAATATTATATATTTATTTAAAGACTAAATATTTTTTTAGTAACTTAAATTTTTTTTAACAAATTCTATTCTTTTTAAATTAGCATCGTAATTTAAAAATTAAAAAATTAGTTTGTAGTTAAATAAATTTAATTTTTAAGTAATAAAGATATTTTTATAAATAAAATATAGTTTATTATTGATAAAAAAAATTGTGTACAACTATTAACAAAAACAAATTATAATGTTAATATAACTTTATTTATAAATTAAACGTAATTATAAAAAAAATATTTTAATATAACAAATTTTATCCCGTGCCTCGCACAGGTAGAGACACTAGTTAATTATATATTGATTAAAAGATTAATGCACCGAATAATAGCATGTCCCATTTGTTATTAGGATGACGTGATGAGAGCATGTATCGAAGCGTTCACAGGACAAGAAGGACATTTAACGCTCTTGTTTTCCACTATTTTTCAAAAGATCCCAGAGTGTTTCAGTTCCACATTACACCGAACCTCGTCTTGTAGGCCGATCTGCATTATTTAAGTATTTTTCCAACTCCTCCAATGCTCGAAAAAACCTTTGGGGAAGTTATTTTGATCAGCCAAAAAGTCCAATGAACCAATGTCCAATCCATCTCAAATTCACTACACTCGACCCAAAATATAAAAATAGTTCACATGTGAAGAAGGAGGTACAATCTCTAATCTCCTATTTCATTATGCTCTCCTTGAAGAATCTTGAACTAACTTATGCGTTGTAGTGGTAATCATATAAGTCCACTCCACACCACCGTAAAGGAGATCAAAACTACTGTGCAAGATCATCAGTTCTTCAACTGTCTTAATTTCTGAATCTTTCGTGAAGTTAGAATATTCATTTATAGTTCTCGGACGAAACATCTAGCCTTGGTGTTTCACAAAAAGGACTTATTGTGTATTAATTACGTCCGGATTTTAGAACAAAAATTTGAGTTATTTTTAAAAATTTCAAGAGTGTGTCACTAACTCATGAGATGAGGTATATTGAATAATCCTCTAATTTAATGGTTGTAAAGTCAAACTAGGAGGGTGTAGTAAATAAAACAGAGCATGTGAATAGCCTTGACCGGATCAACCTCCTGCATCTTTCCAAACAAAATTTTGGGCCAGCCCGAGTTTGCAGGAACACTGATCACCTTGTCCTCTTCCATTCCACTCACAAGCGTTCGCCACTCTCTCTCGCCGAGACTCTCATCCTCTCCTTCTTCAAAACCATCACAAGGTACGCAATCTCTCTCTATCTCTCCGATAATTAAGCATGTCAGCCACCTCTACTTTACACTTCCTTTCTCGTCTCCGTTTCATCGCCAAACCCCAACGTTTCTCTCTCCCATCACCACTCTCAACCCCTTTCCATTTCTCACTCTTCACCAAACCAAAGGTTCCAATTTCAAATCATATTTTTCATCGATCCTCACTCTGCTTATTTTCTCATACTTCATTTCCTTTTGCAGAAATCGACTCAGTTTCGATTTTTCTCAATGGCTGCTGCTGAACCGAAGGAATCACCGGCTAACAACCCTGGTCTTCATGCAACTATAGATGAAGCTACTAAGGGTTACTTTATGCAACAAACTGTGAGCCTTTTTTTTACATTCATATTTGTTAATTGTAATTCTACTTATTATTGTTAGTATTACTTGCATAATTTTGCATTTCTAAAATTTTGTTTCTGTTGCAGATGTATAGAATCAAAGACCCCAAAGTTAGCCTTGATTTTTACTCCCGCATTTTGGGCATGTCGTAAGTCGTTTTTTCCGAATGAATTTTTTTTAGAGGTGTCGATGCTACTGGCACTGCTGAAACCACTGTTTTAAAAACCAAACCAGGCCAAAAATGTGGTTGAACCTTTTGAATGATCAAATTGCAGTGTCGGTCCATGGTTCAACCGGATGAATTGTCTAGTTTGGTTCAGTTTTTGAAACATTGGTTGACTAATGAGTAATGACAATGCTATCACTTTTTGAAAACTCACTAAAATTTTTTGGTTTGTTTAGTTTGCTCAAGAGACTGGATTTTCCGGAATTGAAATTCAGCTTGTACTTTATGGGGTATGAGGTATGGTTTATATTGTTATTTGCTAGGTAAAATATAGTTTTATGGATTGTATGACTGGATTTGAATTATACATGTTGGGACTGTTAATGGAATGCTTAAATAATAAAATATAAACCAAGTTCATATATGACATATCGCGGTAACTCCTGAGTAGTTTTATTTTCTCTTCTCTTAAAACTTTTTTGTTGCATCTTTTTCTTGTTCAGGATACATCTGAAGCTCCAAGTAACCCTGTTGATAGAACAGTTTGGACCTTTGCTCAAAAGGCTACAATTGAATTGACACAGTAAGGAATATGAATATAAATTTGTCAGATTTCTTTATCTATGCATGTCTTATCTGACAATAATGTAATGTACAGTAATTGGGGCACAGAAAGTGATCCAGAGTTCAAAGGGCACCACAATGGCAATTCGGATCCTCGTGGTTTTGGTAAGTGATATCTCATTTGGTTTGGTCTAGATTCACTCCAAAAGTCGTAGTCATTTTTCTTGATTTGATGATGTTGTTATTAGGATCATCCGATTCATGAATCAAATATCTTGGTTCAGTGCAAGTTGTATCTCATGAGATATGAATGGCACGTTTCGGTGATATGTTGTGTTCTCTACGTTGCTATTTTTCTTTTACCAATTTTCATCATAGATATTGAAAAACAAAATTAAATTATTTCAGGAAAAAACTGCTAGGGGAAGTATTAAATACACCCAATTTCATTGTTTCACTGCTCTTTTTTCATTAGTTTGAAATATGGGATTTGTATAAAGTTATAAACAATGTCAATTAGTCATTACCTCATATACGGGCTTTATACAATCACTATAACACAGGACACTTTATTTTGATATGGGAATTTCTTAATGCACCCTATGGATTACTAAGACACTTCGTGAAAATACATTTATGCCTCCAGATTCTGGAGATACATCTTCAGACGCACCTCAAACACACACAATTCACTCGTTTTTAAACAACACCTCAATTTTATGACTAAATTTATTCCGGAAATACATTTCCGGAATGTCTCTGTAAATGCATTTCTGGAACCTATGCATCAATAATGTATGATATCACTACTTTCCTTCAATTTTACATCTCTAACATTGCACCAGCTTTTTTTTAGTTTTGGTCAGAATTATTCCTCTGATCACAACACTACTAGAATACAACCTTGCTTCTTTTTTCCCCATAATATTTGATAGAAATATTTCCTTTTAAATCATGAAACCAGTTCATAAAAAGACTCAACTTTATACTCACAATATAATCCCGAGAATTTGTACTTAAAATTTTACGGAAGTATATTTCTGGATATTTTCCGGAAATATACTTCCGAACTGTTTTTTCTCATTCACGAATGAATTTGGGGCGACTCTCACTTAAGACGTGTTTTGTTGTGAAAATGGTGTGTCCGGAGATACATTTCCGGAACCTGAGGGGTATTTTTCGGATTTTCATAGTGTTTTTCCATCTTATAGATTGCATTAAGAGATTCCCTTTGGGTATACCTTTACTCTGTTTTTCATTTTGTGTATTTATGACTTATAACCTCTTTTAGACTTGTGATAGAATCTAGTATTATTTTCATATCATCCACTTGGATGCATTTTATCTCCTCTCTTCCACAATTTGTTTCTACACTCTAATGTGTTGTTTGTTGCCTTATTGGGATAAATAGGAAATTGAATTCTAATTGCAAGTCTCCATTCTTTTTACAGGACACATTGGCATAACTGTTGATGACACCTACAAAGCTTGTGAAAGATTTCAGAATTTGGGAGTTGAGTTTGTTAAGAAACCAGATGATGGTAACATTTTTTTTATACTTCCTCCTAGAATTTCCAATATACTATGCTATGAATGCTTAGTTTCTATTTATAAATGCTACAGGTGCCTTGTGTTTGAGGTCTGTTATATAGTAGATAACTATCTGAATTATTTTGGCATCCTACTGGGCAATTTTTTCTGTTTGTTGAGTGTTATGTTCCCGGCATGATGAAATCTGTGTTCATAGATAGTTCAACGAATAATTTGACTGTGAAATACATATTTTTAAATAGTTTGAAACTTGAGGATGTAATCTAATTCTAGAAACATGGGTTTGAATTAGATAGGCTAAGTTTTTATTTGGCTTAATAGCTGTCATACATATCTGAATTGCATGGGTTAGAGTTAGGTGTGTTTTTTTTGCAAACAACTTAATGAAGCACTTATGGAGTAAGTGGTTATCATTTAAGCACCCATGTATAAAAACTATTTCTACAATCAAAGAGGGAACACAGTTCAACTATCTTCGTAACTATCACGGGGGACTTATTACATTATCTTATGGACATACCAACTATTTTAATAAACAACTTATAACACACTTATGGAGTAACTGGTCATCATTTAAGCACTTGCGAATAAGATACGTCGTAATAAGCTCTTTCAAACATACCCTAGATATAGTATTCGTCATAATAAGCTCTTTCAAACATACCCTAGTTATAGTTGCTCAAACTCCAACGAGTCCTTTGACCTTAACCACCTTGGTAAGAAAAAACCCTTCCCTTCAGAGAGGAATGAAAGGAGGAGAATTTTTTTTTAAACTATGAAGCACACGAGAGATCAGGTGCATTCAAAGACATAGCAGCTATGGTTGGTTGTCTAATGATACAAAATTATAATCTGCTGCCACAGAATCACAATTGGGTACAATGAAAATTGAGCACAATACAATTGCACAACTTTTTGATAGTTTGAGTTTCGCTGGCTGCTATTTTTGAGAAACTAACTGTGGTATACAATGCTTAATATTCTTGGCAAATGTCTGAATTTGGCTTATTCAATCAGGCCACTGCTTGTGTTTCATTAAAGTTTTCAATTTATTTTTGCAGGGAAAATGAAAGGGATAGCATTTATCAAGGATCCGGATGGATACTGGATTGAAATCTTTGACAGGAAGACAATAGGAAAT
This sequence comes from Vicia villosa, assembly GCF_029867415.1. Lineage (NCBI taxonomy): Eukaryota > Viridiplantae > Streptophyta > Magnoliopsida > Fabales > Fabaceae > Vicia > Vicia villosa. The sequence continues at coordinate 96,197,188 of NC_081184.1, read as the reverse complement.
GTAACAGAAGCTGCTGCTGCTTAAGATAAAATCTTCAGGTAGATACCGTGGTTTCCATTTCTGTTGTCTTATTTACTTATGTTTTTCGTCCTAAAAGTAATGTTCTCCCTATTTCATAGTCTCTTATATAAAGAACCAGGTTGCATGTGAAAGTTTGTTTCATTGTTCTGAATTATGTATATTTTGTAACTCAAACAAATCACTTGATTTTGAAATGTGAAATGGCAAAATGTTTCAGAGAAAATGGGTGTCGTTAATAGATATTTAGATTCAATGAGTACTTCTAGTGCTTTGATGTGCTTATGTTGTATAATCTTCGGTTTTGTTTAGAGAGATTCATCTCCTTGCAGATTTTAACAGGTCACTACTCCAATATGATTGACCGGCTGCTTTGTAAGCTCTAATAATTCTCCAAATCACCCAAGGAAGAATGAATAAGTTGTAGTCAAAACAGAATGTTATAAGGATTGTGTTGTGAATCCTCATTTTCATTTCAGAAGTTCTCATAATCAAAAGCTAGTAGATTTTAACTTGTTTCTGCAATGGATTTAAAAACAAGACATATTTTACGTGTTCATTGTGCTTTGACAACTAAAGACGACATACAGTCTGTTTTTTTAGTATTTATTTATTACAATAGATACAGCCTAGATTAGTATATCTTGGTAAACTAAGAATTAAGAACATACCACCAAACTGATGGATTTTATTATTTTAAAAAAAGTTTATGATATAGGTTGTTTTATTATTGATTGAAATAAGAAACAGAATATTATTTTAATAAAAGCTTTATGATATACTAGTAGGCTATTTTATTATTTTGATTGAAATAAGAAACTGAATAAGACTGAGCCAAATTAAGTCCAACTGTACATAAAAAAAATCCAACTAAATTGAATAGAACAAATCAAGCAAACCTGTAACAAATTCAACAACAAAACTAATTCCAATCTCATTCTAACAAAACAGAAGCAAACCCGAGACAAATATTATTCCTTCCTCCAAAAGTATCAAGTAAATTGGCTCTTCATGATAATTGAATTGAGCTGAATTAAAAAATCACTTGAATTGAACTACATCGTTTCAATTTATTTAGAACTGAATTGAACTAAAATTATTGGATTGGTTTCATATATTATTTCGGAATTCCAAATCGTACGGTTAGTGTTTTATCAAACAAAACTAAGAATCAAATCATTATGAGTTTTTTTAATAAGAAAAATTTAATTTGTTTTTACCATTTTTTCAATTTCAGTTTTGTTTTGGTTTATTTATTATTTATTTCAGTTTTAGAAGTGTTTAACTGTTTATGCGTGGTTTATTATTAAATATCAATCCACTGTAAGGCATAAATTTTGGAAATCTCTCATCCCACTCCTCGGGAGTTCCGCACCATGTATGTTTTCAAAAATATCTTTTGTTTTTGGAGATGTATCTATGAAAGTATTTTTTTATTTAATGTTGAATTGTTCTGTAAAAGCATCTACAAAACTTTTTTTTAACGTTGTTTAAACGGTTCCGTAGATGTATTTACAGAACAATTTAATGTTAAATAAAAAAAATGTGTCCGAAAATACACCTCCGAAAACATAAGACAAAAATGAAATTTCACTAAATACTTAAAAGTATTATGAGGTAGGTGGATTGAGATTTGAGATATTCTCTAAATTTTTTAACTTAGAAACCAATTTCTAATACACCTCCAAAAAGAAGCATAAGAATTTCTTTTAACCACACTTTCTTCTGTAACTTTACACTTTCAGATTGTCCACTACTTTTTTTCTGATGTGCAGTATCAGCACAGACTGCAAACTTGTCTTCTCCAGAGCATAGTAGTTGGAAGAGACAAGATTTTGAGAGGTGCAGCCATTCCCAAGAAACTCATCATTATGAATAGTTGAAAACGAAATGGAACCTTTTGGCCTCTGTTCATAATTCAAAGTCAATCCATTCCAACACCAAAACTATGACCTGTTGCCACTAGTAATATATTTATATTCATGCCAATGATATATATATTTATTAACTATGGATTTGACATTTTATGTTTCTCTAAACCAATCAATATATGAAAATTTATTGTAGTTGTAATCTTGCTTACCTAATATAAAAATCATCACTCTAAAACAAATGAGAGAGCTTCTCCAAGACATGTTCTATTGGTGTAATTAAGTCTCCAGCTATGAAACTTTTTCACTAAGAAACAAATGAAAGAGACTAATTAGTCAAATTGTGTTTGGTTTGCTTTTTTACCATTGCGTATGAACGTAACTTAACTAATTAACTAATTATAAACTATATGTGGAAAATATTCTATAAACAATTTGGAAACGTAACGTCCAAATGACGTGGTGACTGTTGTATAGGTCTCAGACAATGGTCAATAAGAGTCCACCAGCTGGATGGTTAAGACCTAAAGTAATTTGTTATTAATAGAGCAAAAATCTTAATTATTATTAGCAAAGCCGTCTCAAGTTTTTGAAGTCTCAAGTTTTTGAAGGACCTGTATAGATAAGTCATGATTCAACCACGACAAAAGAATTAGAAGTTCTATTTAATCATAGTTTAATAGTGACAAAGATTTATGAGACCTTATTTAATTACGATTTAACTATGAAAATTTTGAAGCCCTAAACAATAGCCGTCTTGTACGCCCTCAAAGACAGCTTTAATTAATAATATATAGCAGAGTTGAATCTTAGAGCTTACATTGAGAATTTGTGTTTTTTGGCCACAGTTGTCGTTAGCTGTGGTCCAATTAAAAGGATATACTAAGATCTAGCTTGATTTTATATTTTAAGAATTTGTCAATATGGGAAGTTGTTTTTTTTCTTTTTCTTTAATATCAATAGAAATTTATATAAATGGAAGATAAAGGGCAATAAATTGCGCAACTAGTTGTTTGATATGCTAAGTTAAGAGGGCAAGACAATATCATCATATTTCTTTGATAAGCAAGCTGGTGAACTACCAATCAGTATTTTGAATGTAAATTTACTAAGTGGTTTAATCAGAGACAAAAACTATTAGAACTTATAACTAAAATTTAAAATAAAGTTCTTTCAAGAAAACTGTAATAAGACTAATGAGTAAAAAAATAATGAAAATTAACATTTAAACAATATTTCTTTCATAGACAAGACATTTAAATATCAACAACGCAGTCTAAATTATGACCGAGAACTAGGGGTGGCAAAACGGACCCGGCCCGCGGATAAAACCCGTTTTACCTGCACTTTTTTGCGGGGTGGGGCAAAGTTTTAGGCCCGCTCTCTTTAATGTGTCCGCCTCGCCCCGCCCCGTTTTTTTGTGGGCTTTTGCGGGCATTTGTTTTTAATAAAATTTTACTATTTTTAGGCCTAAAAAGCCGAATTCCCGCGGGCTTTCCCGCCCCGCCCTCACTTTTTTGCAGGGCGGGGCAAGGTTTTAGACCCGCACTCTTAAAAAAACCCGCCCCGCCCCGCACCATTTTTTCGCGGACTTTTGCGGGGCGGACCTAAACAGGGCGGGCATGCCCGTTTGCCACCCCTACCGAGAACGATGCATAGATGGTTCAACAGTATTTTTTGTTGGGTTGGGCATTTTTATTTTTTTATTTAAAAATTGGTGTTTAAAAAATGTGATTGAAGAAATTAATGGGTTGAATTACAGACTAAAGTCTTGTTCTGTTTAAAATATTTTATTTTATTATGTAAAATTGTGAACTATAAATTAGGAGTGATAATGAAATTCATTGGCAAAATCCATCCAATTCATCCACTAAATTATCCATCCAATCTATCCATTATAAAAAGAGTAGTTAATAGATTGAATCTAATCCATCCATTTAAAGTCATAGATGGATTCAATCCATCCAACAAAATTTAAAAATTCATTGTATTATCTGATGTTTTATTTTAAAACTAATTGATAGTTTTTATAATTAAATAATAAATATATGTTTTTATAAAAAAAGTTAATTAATTTTTTAAATTTTTTATAAATATCTATATATAGGGTTAAATAAGTTTTTAATCCCCATAAATATTGTAGTTTCATTTTTAATCCTCCTGAGTTTTGGCAACTGTTTTAAAACTTTTTTAAAACTGTTTTAAACTGTTTTATAAGTTTTTAAAACTGTTTTAGTTGTTTTATTTAACCCACATATATATATATATATATATATATATATATATATATATATATATATATATATATATATATATATATATATATATATATATATATATATATATATATATATATATATATATATATATATATATATATAACCTCTCAAGTTAAATTTCAAACAATAGAAAATATATTCACTACTTTTTGTTTGATTCTATATAAGAAGATGAATGAGCAACAAAACCAAACCTTATTTTGAAGAGAAATGAGTAATATGATATCGTGCTGGTTCAGTATTTTAATATAATAACATCATAATTTATTTATAAAAAAAACATCATAATTTGTATATAATTACCGTATATATGTTGACTCTTGTTATTTTTACAAAATATCTTTGATCTAAGCCAGCTTATCATGTGATTTTGATAAATATAAAATCTGAACAATTGAACATATCAAATATGTCTTTTTTTTTAAATAATTTCACGCAATATTTAAGTTTAAAAAAATTAAATCAATACGAAAACACAAATGAGTGTAATTACGTTAAAACATAGACCCCGTGTAAATTCAACGACAAACAAATATCTTTAAGTTGCTTATTAAAAAAATTTATATCTTCAATTTTTTTGATAGCAAATCTTTTTTTATTTACAAATGAAATAAAAATATATTTAATAAAAAAACAAATTGTTCAAGGTATTTTAGTTTAGTCAATACAATATATAAAGTTTGAGTATTAAATATGCACGAGATCCTGGTTCAATTTTTTCTTGTAAGATGGTTCAATTTAGATTGTGAACAGTGGAGCAGAAAAAAAAGGATTTTACCAATCCATTTTTCATATTGTCGAATAAATATAAGTTTTAAAACTTACAATATATTTTAGAGATTAAAGAAGGTGCATTGTAAAATTAATAAAAAATGTATTGAAAGATTAATTACAAAAATCTTTAGTTAAGAAAAAACTATTTTAAAGAAATTTTGAAAAAATAATTCTAAAATTTAAAAAATAATTAAAATATTTTAATCAGTTTAGCGGATGGATGGATATCCATCCATTAAAAAGATGATAATGGATGGATTGGATTGGATATTATCCTTAATGGATGGATTGGATTGCATTTATTTAAAGAAATTTTAGTGGATTGTTAATGGATTAATGAATTGTTTTGATCCATCCATTAACAATCCAATCCATATTCATCAAATCCATCCATTTTGCCACCCCTACTATAAATCACAACACCTTTAGAATAAAACAACTCAGTTCAATAATGATACGATTACTACTACAGGATATATAATCAGTCTAGAAGTACATCCTCTAATATAGACTACTTTAAATAAGCTCTTAGACAAAAAGAAATTCAAATAATTCTTCAAAGAGAATTCAATAATGATCGTTTGACCACCCTAAATGATTTCCAAAGAGAATTCAAGAAAATAATAAAACAAATCAACAGGTAGAAAAAGGGAATAAGTTGACGCTCTACCAATTCAAAAACACAATTTAAAAAGAATGAGGAAGAAAAAGCTCATAAATAATTTTTGATGTATTTTAGACTGAAATGTGCATTTCTTATATAGTGAAATAAACTAACCTAGATAAGAAATCTAAGCAAGGTAAAACTTAGAATTTTCTATTTTTATTATATAATATTGGAAATTAACTTTAGTGTGCATTCTAACAATGTGGGACATAAAGTTTTCTCAATTAACTCATAAACACACATAATTTTTTTATAATGTGGAACTTTTAGGATTTTTTCAATGTGATTATCATATTAGAATTTTCACATGTTCCAACAATCCCTCACTTAAATTTTAAAAAGTGTTTCAGAAGTAACGTCAAACATTTCTAAGATTGTGCATAAACAAAGGTGTTACGACTTGAGTGACTCATTATCTTGAACTCTATCTCAGACATTAAATCTGCACACAATTTTTTCTTAGTGTGTATTCTATAATGTTGTGTTTTAATGACCTTGTATGTCTATCCAAATTTAGTGAAAGCTCTAGAAATTTTGCCTCGAAATTTCATAGAAATTGACCTAAGTTCCAGGACCATATAACTGATTCTATCATCAAGAGTACTCTTGTAGCTTGGTATTTCACATATACAAAGTATATATATATATATATATATATATATATATATATATATATATATATATATATATATATATATATATATATATATATATATATATATATATATATATATATATATCTCATTAAGAGTTTATTATCTCATCCTCTTATCACTTCAGGATTCACGTTTCTCTTATTTATATTAACATGATAATCTCGGGTCGCTCACAACTTGTTATTATCTGTTGAACCTGCTTAACAAGTGAATTCAAACACAAGATGGAGGTGAATTATGTTGTTCATAAACCATGATTAATATTTAAAAACTTCTTTATTTAAAATCTATTTATGTTAGTTCAATAGATAAACAAAGATAAAACAGCGAAAAGATAAAAGAGAAGGAGATAGAGAAGACGAAAAAAATTAAATGAAAGAAAGTAAAGAGATGGAGATAGAGAAATTGCATTAGAATTTTTATAGGTTTGGCCTAACCACTTGTCCCGCTCTTGTCTCTAAATTTTTTTTCTTGAGAGTTCCAGTTATAAAAAGTCTTGAGCTTTTAAGGATATGCCCGCAAACCTTTTTACAACATATGAGAGATTTTACATAGATTTATCCCGCAAACCTAATAGAGCTTTTGACAGATGAGCTAACAAACCAAACAGAGATTTGACCAACTAATATTAAGAACCAAATAGAGATTTTACCAGGATAGTCTCGACAATCAAATTGAGATTTTACCAGGATAACTCACTAACCAAATAAATATATCAAACAAGTGAATCACACTCTTGATGAAGAACACTTAAGCATAAACACTTGTACAACAAAACTCTCACAAGTATTTTTCACTCGCAAAACACTAAGGCAATTTTAGTGAAATACTATAAAAAGAGTAGAAAGTGAGAAAGAAAAGATTCAAAGCGAATTCTGATGTGTTTGGGAATAAGGAGAAGCCCCATATTTATAGGAGAAAATATGTTTCAAACAGGAAAATGATCCATAATCTTTCTAATGCATTTAATCGATTATGACCTAACGTTAATCTATTAGATAGACCAAATATGGAAGGTTTTCAAATTTGTTGTTACTAATCGACTAGAAGCTTATTTAAATGATTAGAATACATTACAAAATAGTTAATCGATTAACCTTAAATTTTTAATCAATTGTCTAGTGTAAAAATCACTCCAAAATGTTTAACTAAGCTAATAACCAAATAGGCCAAGCATAAAATATTTTTGAGTGATTTTATAAAATGAGAGAGGCTTCCAAAACATTTGTGTGTGTGTGTGTGTGTGTGTTTTTTCTTAGTATCTTAGATTATACTTTTATACTTTTATAATACATCAATTACTCAAACACAAGACCATGTGAGCTTTAACACTTCTCATCTTTCACAAAATTGAAACTTCAAGGTTTCTTGCTTGATTCATCATTGATTCAACACTTTAATTGGGAGTTGACTTATTCTAATTGACGAGGCTTGATATAGCTTATTTGATAGACATCATCCTTAAAATTTGATTAAATAGAAATCCTCAAGGACTCCACCGAACACCGCTCAACATTATATGTTGTCATATTCAAAACCACCAAGATAATTTGCACATAATTGTATATGCAAGCACATAGTTCCATGTATCCTAATTCTTGGGATCTCAATTCTTTTAGGTTGGTTTACCATCATAAGTAGCTCAAATATCAATAAACATTATCCCCATATTATTGGATGAATTATGTACTTTCTCTCTAGCTAATTCTTTCGTCAAAGGTTCTGCTAAATTTTCATCAGTGCATACATGATCCATTCTCACAACTCTTTTATAGATACACTCTCTAAAAATGTCATGCTCTATTCTTATTTGACGCCTCTTACCATTATAATAACAATGATCAAATTTTTACAATAGTCATGGTATTATCGCAGTAGATCAACACGGTTGACATATGTTTTTTCCGCAAAGGGATCTTAGCTAGCAAGCATTTTGACCAATTTTCTTCTTCACTAGCAGTTTATAATGCTATCATTTTAGAATCCAGATTGGGCTGAGCCAAGATAGTCTATTTCTTTGATTTCCAATATACAAATCCTTCAACTATACAAAATATATGACCACTACTTTTTTTATAATCATCTGATAATATGTTCTAATCTGCATCACACTATCCTTTAAGTAATGTATAAAATCTCTTATAATGTAAACAAAAATTAACGGTCCTTTTAATTTATCACATAACTCTCTCAATGGCTTTCCAATGCTCATTACTTGGTCTATTAGTAAACTTGTACAACAATTCTGCAACTTATCTAATGTTAGCTATAGTTCAATCAGTAGCATACCTAAGACTCTCAATGACGCTCACATACTTAATTTTTCTAACACTACCATAAATGTTCCTACATAGTAAACTCAATTTTTCAAGTATGTTTGCAGTAAAAAAATATATTTCTTTAGGATCTTCTCCACATAGTGAGATTGATCCAAGGGTATTCCCTTCTCGGATTTAGTGATCTTAATTCCAAGAGTCACCATCTCTTATTTAAGCTCTTTCATATCAAAATTGTCGCACAATAATAATTTCACATCATTTATAGCTTGAATGTTTAATCCAACTATGAGTAAGTCGTCTACATAGAGACATATGATAGTGCAAATGCTATTTCCAAATTTGTAATAAACGCATTTGTCACTTGTATTCACTTTTTATCCATTCAATATTTTCAAGTTATAAAAAGATTTATGCCATTGCTTTGGAGCTTGATTTAGACCATACTGAAACTTATCTAAGTTGCAAACCTTATTTTCTCTCCCATGAATCACAAACCCTCCTGGTTGGTCCATATAAATTTATTCTTCTAAGACATTGTTTAAATAGATGACTTAACATTCATTTGGTGTACCATTGAGTTATAAATAGAAGCAATTGAAATCAGTACCTTCATGGATGTAATTCTAGTGATCGGAGATAAATTATCAACGAAATTTATATTTTCTCTTTGCCTAAAACTTTTGGCTACAAGGCAAACCTTGTACATATCAACTATTTCATCATGTTTTAGCTTCTTTTTCAAAATCTATTTACAACCAATTGACTTACAACCAGGAGGCAAGTCTAATAAGTTCCAGGTCCTGTTAGATTCTAGATAATCTATCTCATCGTTATTAACTTCTTGCCACAAATATGCATCCAGAGATGATAAGACTTCTTGAATATTTGGTGTATCTTCTTCTATTGTGTATTCCACGTAATATGATCCATATTCTTTAACAACTATTACTCTCTTGCTTCGTTGAAGTTTTGTGTCTACTTCGTCATTGCCTTTAGTTCTTTTGATCACATGAATGTTATTTGATTTAGTGCCCTAACTATTTATCAATTTGAAAGAAAATTTATCTTCCTGGAATTCAACATCATTTAATTTTGTGACACTTTAGGATTTAAGTCATAAAACTTGTATGTATTAATGTTTACTATATACCTAATGAATACACATTCCTAGGCTTTACTAGCGAGTTTAACTCGCTTCGGATCGTAATCCTGACATAAGCCCTCAAGTTGTAAAATAAGGCAAGTTTTATTGTCTTTTATTCAATGTCTCATAAGGAGAAATCTTGTGATTAGATTTGAGAACTCTCTTTAGGACATAGGGAATAGTCATTTAAGTTTCCCACCACCATTGAGATGCAACACCAAAATTCAACATAATAGAAACGACTAATTTAGTAAGAGTTCTATTATTCCTTTTTACTATACCATTCATTTCACAAGAATATGATGTGATGCTTTCTTGTATAATTTTGTGTTTACTACATACCATACCTAATGAATATACATTCGTAGGCTCTACTAGCGAGTTTAACTCGCTTCGGATCCGTAATCTTAACATAAACCCTCTAGTTCTAAAATAAAACAAGTTTGATTGTCTTTTCTTCAATAAATGAGAGATCTTGTTTTTAGATTTGAGAACTCTCTTTAGGAAATAGTCAATTAAGTTTTCCACCACCACTAAGATGCAACACCAAAATTTAACATAATAGAAATGACTAATTTAGTAACTGTTCTATTATTTCTTTCTGTTTTACCATTCATTCATGAGAATATGATATGATGCTTTCATGTACAAAACCTAATTTAGTAACAGTTCCCCTATCACTACAAAACCTATTAATTTTCTTACTAAATTGATTTTCAATTTCATTGACAAAATTCTTAAGCATATCAAGCGCGAAATATGTTGATAACCAATAGCCTTCTTAATTTCCAACAATCCACATCAGACAAACAACACTGATTATGTCACAAACACAAATCGAATAGAAAAGGGAAATAAACACATTAATAACCTGTCCAACTGGCCAACCAGGCTCTGATACCACTAATGTAACACCCTCTAAACCCCACGACAAATATATTACAAAATTAGAGTAAAATCATGCATATCAAGAGGGCGTCACATGTATTAGAACATACAACAACAATAAACTTCATAAAGCCTCTGGTCATGTTCACAACACACATTTGAATATCATGTTTCATATGCACATCACACTAGAATAATAAAATTATACCAATTAACAATATCTCAATATATAATAATCCATGCATACAAGCATTTGACACTAAGGTCACATCACAAAATCCAACATATTCAAAATTATAAAGGGAGTAATACAATATCTCTCAAAACATAACATGAAACCAAACGTAAACCCTAAGTGTTACATTACTAGAGCATGAGACTATCTCTACCTAGGAAAATGATAAAACGAAAGAAAAGTTCATCGACTAAATCCTCGTAAGAAACCAGACCATGCTAAGCCCGGCCTCTCGTGGTAAGTGTGATTTCTTCTGTCACAAAAAACTCTACTGCGAATAACAATTTGCCCCATACGAGGTTTTCACCCCAAAACTCATCCAGACAACAATTACTCATGAATTCAATATATTCTAACATATAGCATCATATAGTAACATAAGGACATCGTATCAAACATCAATTTTATCATTTCACCAAACCCTGACATGTGAAATATATGAAAAGAAGAATAAACCCCTAATTTCATGTCACTACCCATCATACATCATTATACAAACCTATAATAATAGAAACCCCACCCTTACCTTAGGTTTTTAGCTTTTCTAGGTTTCTCCTGTTCTCTTATCCCCTTTTCCTCTTTTCTTCTCTTTCCTTCTTTCTTACTATCTTTCTAATTCTCTCTAGTTTTAGTTAACCCTTACTAATTCTTATTTCATTAGTGGGTTTAACTCATTCTCACATAAACCCATCACCAAGGCCCAGTTAATCAATAATGTTATTTTCACACCCATTAACCCAACACACACATATATCACAATATATTCACAATATATTCAATGTCTCATAAGGAGAAATCTTGTGTTTAGATTTGAGAACTCTCTTTAGGACATAGGGAATAGTTATTTAAGTTTCCCACCACCAGTGAGATGCAACACCAAAATTCAACATAATAGAATCAACTAATTTAGTAAGAGTTCTATTATTCCTTTTTACTATACCATTCATTTCACAAGAATATGATGTGATGCTTTCATGTATAATTTTGTGTTTACTACATACCTAATGAATATACATTCGTAGGCTCTACTAGCGAGTTTAACTTGCTTCGGATCCGTAATCTTGACTTAAACCCTCAAGTTCTAAAATAAAACAAGTTTGATAGTCTTTTCTTCAACAAAGGAGAGATCCTGTTTTTAGATTTGAGAGCTCTCTTTAGGAAATAGGAAATAGTCAGTTAAGTTTCTCACCACCACTAAGATGCAACACCAAAATTTAACATAATAGAAATGACTAATTTAGTAACAGTTCTATTATTTCTTTCTGCTTTACTATTCATTCATGAGAATATGATGTGATGCTTTCATGTACAAATCCGTATTGTTTGTAAAATTCATTAAATAAATTAGATCATACTCAGTTCCCCTATCAATACAAAACCTCTTAATTTTCTTACTAAATTGATTTTCATTTCATTCACAAAATTCTTAAGCATATCAAGCGCGAAATATGTTGATAACCAATAGCCTTCTTAATCTCCAACAATCCACATCAGACAAACAGTACTGATTATGTCACAAACACAAATCGAATACAAAAGGGAAATAAACACATTAATAACCTGGCCAACTGGCCAACCAGGCTCTGATACCACTAATGTAACACTCTCT
>NC_081184.1:95845239-95884668 GCF_029867415.1 Vicia villosa | reverse complement strand
AATTATAATTGAATATTACATATTGAAACCAAAATATAATATATTATAGTTAATTTATATTTAAAAATATTGTAATTTATAAACTCCTATCAAGAAAATAGGTTTATTTGGTCTTTTCAATAAAAAATATTATTTTGTTTTGATCATTTTTTTCATTCGATTTATAGTTTATTTTATTAGTTTTATATTGTTTTTTATTATAAACTTAATTGTTAAACTTAAAAAGCTAATTGATGTATCGGATAATAGCTTGACTTCATTCTTAGAATTTTTTTTTGAATAACCATTTTTTTTTAAAAAATTCCAGAAATAACAAGGTTTTCAAAATAATTACGAAAATGTTTTTTTTTTTTTTTAAAATAACACGTTGTCGCCAGGGGGGGTGGCGACAACGTTCTGGGCTTAAGTGATGTCGCCAGGCCCATTGGCGCCTCCCTTGTATTGTTTAGGTGTTGTCGCCACCCCCCTAGCGACAACACCCCCCTATTTTTTTTTCTTTTTTTCTTTTGTTATTTTTTTCAACTGCTTTTTTTTTCTTTTTTTTTTCCTGTTTTTTATATTACTTTTTTAGTTGTTTTTTTATTTTTTTTAAGATGGAAATATAATAGCAATAAATTAAACATAACCAAAATACAAAATACATTGAAATGAAAAACAACACAAAATACATTAAAATGAAAAACAACTCAAAATACATTAACGATACAAATAAAAATCCTATTGCGCGCCACGTGGACCATGGTACGATCCACATTCAGGTTGTCTAATAGGTCGTGTAGACGGGTCACGAGTTGGTAATGCCCCCTATTCCTGCGACGACGCCCCCCTCTATTTGGTTCGTCTTGTGCTTGAGTCGACGGCCCCTCAATGAAATCTGGGTCTTCAAAATCTGTGGGCCGTCCTTGACCTCTAGAATTCCCTCCATAGGATAGGCGGGTGCCCGCGGCGCTGTCAAAGCTTTGTCTAGGCGGGTTGAAATTTCTCCTAGTGGGTGCGGCCTGGAAGTTTTGGAAGTTGGTGGTGGATCCGGTTTGGTTAAAATACAATGGTTGTGGTGGTGTGTTGAGGTCAAATGGTTGGTTGGTGTACTGTGACGTTGGTTGGTCGAATGTGGTGTATTGCGGGTATTCTTCTTCTATGCCCATGTCGGGGGTTATTGGTGGTGATCTTGAAGAGCTCCCCGCATGGAATTCTTGGAAATGTGATCTGGAAGAGCTCCCTACATGGAATTCTTGATTTTGTGGTTGAGTTTGGGATGGAAAAAACTGGTGGTATTGTTGGGAATGTTGTTGGTAAAAAGGTGTTTGTGGTTGGATTGGTTGTTGGTGGTAACTTTGTTGTTGTTGTTGGTGTTGCCGTGGGTAATGTTGTTGTTGGTAATTTGGCGGTGGTTGCTGTTGTTGTTGGTAATTTGGTGGTGGTGGTTGTTGTTGTTGTTGGTGGTAATTTGGTGGTGGTTGTTGTTGTCCTCCAAAATATGGAGGTTGTGCTCGCGGGTCAGCTAAATAGAAAGGGGCAGACACAATCATTTCAGGATTTGTGATCGATCTGTACCAGTTGACATATTCAACAGTTGGCTTCATTTCTTGCGGCGCCACAGGAAATTCTAGAACATATTTGGAACGACGAGCCCATATTTTACGCTGATCTATAGCAAACGTATTGTAATTTTCTACGTACCACTGTTCGCTAACCTTCGCCAGATGCCAACGTCCCAAACAGTCAGGTTCAGGTGGGTCAGGGATACCTTGATGCATGCCGAATTAGAGCTTCACACGGTCACTTTGGTGCATCTCCACAGTGGTGAACCGTATGATGGGTGATTTTGTCGTCCAAATAGCCGCCTCGTCAAGGTCGGGTACGTGATCCAATTCCAAGTAAGGTCTCCAAATAAACTGCAAAGCAAATAATATTAATTTCAAAATATAGAAGATAGTAAATTTTATAAATATATTTTGAAAATGGAAATTTTTAGTGGTCTTACATCTTGGAGTCCAAGTCGATCTAATAGTTGGCGGTAAAAAATGATTTTGGATAAAGGCGTATTGGTGTAATCCAACCCGATTGCATTAAACCTAAACACATTAAAAGATAAAAATCAATATAGTTACAAATAATAATAGAATAAAAGGCACTAATTAAAATAAGATCCAAAAGTTACCTTGAAGCGTAAGGGAAGGCGAAACTGTTTGGATTTGCAGGGGCCAATACCGGCATTCTCCACCATGCCCATGCTTGTAGCAAGAATGCGCATCCACTAAATGTACAACTATTCTTTTTTGCACATTTGCACAAGGAACTATAGAGGTATGCTAACACAGCATGTCTTTATTGCATCAATGTCCCCAAGTAAACACAAGTACATAAAATTAACACTATTTCCCGTGCCTTCGGGAAATAAAAACTTACCAAACAATAACACAATATACATCCTAGTTTTCTGTAGGATACTTTCTTCGTCAGAAAACTCATTCAATTTAAGGTCATCATAAGCTAGTTGAAGGCCAGCAAGCTTTATACCTTGTCCCCTACCCCTTTGTCGCCCCTCACCCTCTATTAAATCCACACCCAACAATTTGATGCATAGAGCGTTTGGTTGTTGGACATTTCCATACACTGCCTTTCCATTTGTTTTGAGACCCAATAACATGTACACGTCCTCTAGAGTGACGGTACATTCACCTATTGGAAGGTGAAAAGTATGGGTCTCAGGCCTCCAACGCTCACACAATGCTAATATAAACTTCATATCAACTTTGCTTTCTGTTAAGTTCATTACCTCACCAAATCCCGCACGTTTAACGTAGTCCACAATCAAAGGGTCAGGAGCATTCATCGGTCTAGCACGGGTCCTAAATCTCGTGATATCCTATAAAAAAACATTACCCATAAGTATTTGAAATTAGAAAATTTAAGGTGAAAAAAATTAAGTGTTTACTCAAACTTACAAAATCAGCAATATTTGCAATGGTTCCTCGATGCTCTTGACCCATAGTTAGGAGAGACATGTTTGTTGACGAGAAAAAAATGGTGGTTCTGATGATAAGTTTCTCTGATGAAAGTATAAGAGGTGATGAAGAAACTGAACAAGTTTGTGAACATATTTATAGCCAAAATGCATAGGTGAGGACGAGATTCCCTGCAGTGTCTCGTCTTGTCAAGTCTGTGGTGGGGACGAGATTCCCTGCAGTGTCTCGTCTTGTCAAGTCTGTGGTGGGGACGAGATTCCCTGCAGTGTCTCGTCTTGTCATGTCTGTGGTGGGGACGAGATTCCCTGCAGTGTATCGTCTTGTCATGTCTGTGGTGGGGACGAGATTCCCTGCAGTGTCTCGTCTTGTCATGTCTGTGGTGGGGACGAGATTCCCTGCAGTGTACAAAACAACACAGAAACTAAAACATCTAAGAAATTACTACGGTTAAAACAAAACAACCGGTTTTGGCAATTAACATAATTAACACAACGACCACATTTATTTTAATTGAACGATCCGGTTTTGGCAACACAAAACAACCGGTATATCACGATATTACATTGCAAAATAACACATAACAACTTGTAGTACACGCTCGATCATTGCAACAAACACAACAACACTTAATCTAAACTACTAAAGTATCACTGCAAGAACAAGTGGATTTTCAACGCCTCGGTTAACCTCTCCACTGTGAGTCCAAAACATTAGATCCACGTCCACATCGTCTTTCACACGGTCCCAATAATACATGTAGGTGCCTTCTGGATTATTATCCGTCAAAGTAATGTATGGACAACGGTAATCTATCTGTTTAACTTTTCTGGTCGGACCATCTAGTTGACGAAACCCAGTGTTGATGGCTCTAACAATTCTCTGGAAATTCCAATGGGGGTTAAGGCAGACACGCATGTGACTACTTTCCTCAAAAAAGACGACAGCCCAAACTGAGTTCATTTTTTAGTGTTTGCAGTAAGAATGAAGAAAGAGTTGGTACTTCAACTCCACACACACACACCTTTATTTATAGTGGGTGAAATACAGAGGAAAATAATTTTGTTAATTATTAATAACTTAAATACTAATTGGAAACTTTGTAATGTTAAAGAAACATTTCATGAATATATGCTCAGAGCATTTAATTGGACGGTACAGAAGTAACTGAAATGATAAAGAAACTGCAACATCTAGGATATTACAACGGTTAGGAAAATGTCTTCTCTGTCCTCCATCATTCGAGTGCATTGAATGTCGTCCTCCATTGTCTCCCACCAACGCTGTCTTTCAAGAAAAACACCTCCCCTTGTTCTAAGTCTCTTGATAGATCTGATTTGTTCGCCTGGACTCCACTCTCCGTCCAAAAACCTAAGGAGGGTTCTCTTAAGCTGGTCCATGGATTGAATGTTCCAAAACATTACCTGCATGGGAGGTTTGACGGCAGAGAAAATAACGTATCCATTCCTTCGACGATAGTCCGGTTGATAGTCGAAACGACTCACAGGTGGTGGAGGCTCAGAAGTCCGGTGCGTGCTATCTGGCCTTATTCGAGATCTCATTTTTGCGTGTGTGTACTAATGCACACAGGAAACCCTAATTTATAGAGGGACGGACGCCTTGCCTTAGGTCTGTATCACAATTAGGGTTTCATATACAAGGGAAAAACGTAAACCCTAATTTTGAAGAAAAAAAAATTAGGGCCCCACATGGTCCCCACCTGTTTTATGTCCTTCGCATGCGTCCGAAACGAGTTCCTGTACCCTAGCATGCGCCTGCAATGATTCCTGAAGCGATTCCTGATAGATTCCTGCAACGATTCCCCCTAAGCAAAGCATGCATGCAGCCCTATCTTTTGCATGCATTAGCCTTGTGCAGAATTATTGCTTCATTTCTTGCATGCATTAGCCTTGTGTAAGAGGTGGGGACGAGATTCTTTTGTGGCATGCAATAGTCTTGTCATGTTTGAATCTTGTGCAAAATTATTGCTTCATTTCTTGCATGCATTAGCCTTGTGTAACAGGTGGTGCATGATATATAGGAACTACTTCACATACTATTTTTTACAACCAACACAATTCTCCCAAACATTTCTTCTTTTTACAACACAATTCTCACATTTCTTCTTTCACAATTCTCACATATCAAAATTATGGCATCCACCTCGCAGTACAAAGTTCGTGTTCATATGAACGGTGAGACATACCACTGCGACACAAACGGTTTTCTATTTAGAAACACAAACTCAACACGTTTTGCTCTAAATAGAAAATCAGATTTCTCTTATCTAAAAAGGAAAATCGAATCCAAAATAAGAGAACCAGTCTCTCAAATATTTTACCGACAACCCCTTGTTCAACCTAACAACTCAGTCAAGTTTTATCAATCACAGATAACAACTGACGTAGAGGTTCAAAACATGTTCCTCACCCATGAGTATTTTGGTTATGATTATCTGGAACTG
The DNA here is from genome assembly GCF_029867415.1 of Vicia villosa. NCBI lineage: Eukaryota > Viridiplantae > Streptophyta > Magnoliopsida > Fabales > Fabaceae > Vicia > Vicia villosa. The sequence continues at coordinate 95,879,238 of NC_081184.1, read as the reverse complement.
TACATAGTGGTTGAACAAAATGCTCCTTCGCAAAATATTCAGTCACAGGTTATTGATCCTGTTGTTGATGACGAACAACAACCCGAACATGTCATTGACGAAGAAACTGATATAGAAGATGTTGTTGATGAGTTGGTGAATCGTGATTCCGAAGATGAAGGTGACGAAGAAGTTCCAGTACCGGATCCAGTACCGGATACACATGCATATTCACCTCCGGCACATTTCACAACGCTTAATTTAGGAGAGGACGAGCCATCGTCCGATATGTTCTACAATCCATATATGAGGTCAAGCGAGGAGTTAAAAGAGGGTGACACGTTTCGTTCGAAGGATGATTGTCTACTGGCTATAAAAAATTGGCACTTAGCAAATTGTGTTGATTTTAAAGCCAATCGATCAAATCCAGAGAGAGTCAGTATTGCATGCAAAAACCCGGAGTGTGGATACATGCTGAAGGCATCATTCAGAAAGAAATTTAATGCGTGGGTGATACGTTCGATATCTCAAGCCCACACCTGCGTCACCACTAACATGGCGCAAGATCATCGAAAACTCAGTCATGACATGATATGTCATACCATCATTCCTCTGGTCGAAACTGACCCATCACTGAAGGTGAAGACAATTATTTCTCATTGCGTTTCTGTGTTCAAATACAGACCTTCGTACAGAAAGGCTTGGTTGGCGAAACAGAAAGCAATTGAAAAAGTCTACGGCAACTGGGAGGAATCGTACCAACAACTTCCTCGCTACCTGGCTGCACTGCAATTGTATTCACCTGGGACTATTACTATATTGGAGACACTGCCGGCACAGTCCCAAGACGGAACCCCTCTCGAAGGTAATGGAATCTTCCATAGACTGTTCTGGGCGTTTCGACCATGCATCATCGGTTTTGGTTTTTGCAAGCCGATTATTCAAATTGATGGAACATGGCTGTATGGGAAATACAAGTGAACTTTGCTGATGGCGGTCGCGCAGGATGGAAACAGCAACATTTTTCCAATAGCCTTTGCTCTGGTAAAAGGAGAAACAGCTGCTGCTTGGAGTTTCTTTCTGAAGAATCTCCGAGCTAGAGTTGCTCCACAGCCTAACCTTTGTTTGATTTCGGACAGGCACGCTTCTATTGACAGCGCATACAACAATCCGGCAAATGGTTGGCACAACCCCCCCCTCTAAGCATGTCTACTGTATTAGGCATATAGCACAAAATTTTATGAGAGAGATCAAAGATAAATTTTTGAAGAACCACTTGGTGAACGCGGGGTATGCCTTAAACCAACCTGGATTTCAATACTACCGCCGAGAAATAGCGGTGACAAATCCAGATGCAGGGAGGTGGATTGACAGCATTGACAGAGCGAGATGGACTAGGTCATACGACGATGGGGCTAGGTGGGGTCACATAACTACAAATCTTGTGGAATCAATGAACGGGGTTTTCAAAGGCATTCGAAACCTACCTGTAACTGCCTTGGTTAGTGCTACGTATTTTCGGATGGCAACTCTGTTCGCCACAAGAGGTAAGCGGCGGAATTCAGTGTTACAAACACAACAGGTCTACAGCGATGTGTGTATGAAATATATACAACAGGAATCTGCCAAGGGTAACACTCACCGAGTGACCGAGTTCGACCGTCATGGCCACACCTTCAGTGTAAGGGAAACAATTGACCACAACCAGGGACTTCCACGACAACAGTATCGCGTCAATATCCCAGATCGTTGGTGCGACTGTGGCCAATTTCAAGCATATCGCATGCCTTGCTCCCATGTCCTTGCAGCATGTTCACATACTCACTTTGATGCATTATCTTTGGTATCAGAAATTTACAAGGTATCAACGTTGCTCAACGTATACGACAATTACTTTCCGGTGGTAGCAATGGAAGCATATTGGCCTGTGTACGAGGGGGAAACAGTTTGGCATAACGATTTAATGCGTCGGAATAAAAGCGGTCGACCAAACAGCAGGCGTATTAAAACCGAGATGGACGTAACTGAAAAAATGCAGAGGAAGTGTAGTATATGTCGTGAGGTAGGACATAATAGGACCAAATGTCCCAATCGTGGATCTAGCTCCACAACATAGTTTTTAGTTTCGATGATATTTGTAATTTACTTTTTCAATGAAATGAACATTTTTCATAGATTTTATGGGTTACAACACAAAAAACATTACCAAAAAAATAATGGATTCAGGAGACATATTGAAAGAAATTACCAAATATTACCATGGAAAAAATATTTGGAACCAATAATATTTACAAACATTTAAGAGAAAATATTACCGAAAACATTAATGTTGAAAGAAAAAAATTACCGAAAAAATATTACCATGGAAAAAAAAATTACCGAAAAAATTATATAAAAAAATAATGTTGAAAGAATATTTGAAAAATATAATATAAAAAAATTTAAGAGAAAATATGTTAAAGAAAAAAAATAACAAAAAAAAAAGAAAAAAAAATATGGGGGGGTGTTGTCGCCAAGGGGGGTGGCGACTGTTAGAACAAGATTTGTTCTGATCAATTATCTTAGTTTTGATGATAACAATAATATGAATTTTGCTTAAGATAATATGGTACTCTAATCCATTGCAATTTCCTTTTCAGGAAATATATAAAGAGTATGCATAATTCAGCGCTCAGAAGCTTTGTCTCAAAGGGTTCAGCATGCAACATCAGAACATGGTCTGGCAAGACATCAGAAGATGGTCGAAGCAGAATCAGAACATGGGTCTATGGAAGCATCAGTAGAACATGAGATCAAAAGCACTGAAGTTCTGATGGTATCACGCTCAGAAGCACTTCAAGGTCAGAAGATCAGAAGATGCTTTGCACCAAGCTGTTTGACTCTGATGATATTCAAACGTTGTATTCACAAACATCAGATCAGAAGGAAGTACAAGTGGCAGGCTACGCTGACTGACAAAAGGAACGTTAGAAGCTATTAAAGGCAACGTCAGTAGACACAGCGTGAACAAGGCTCGAGGTAGTTGACAAAAGCGTATAACATTAAATGCGATGCTGTACGGAACACGCAAAGCATTAAATGCACTCAACGGTCATCTTCTCCAACGCCTATAAATATGAAGTTCTGATGAGAAGCAAGGTTAACGAAAAAAACACAATTTCTGTGAATATTAACTTGCTGAAACACTGTTCTATTCAAAGCTCAGAATCTTCATCTTCATCAAAGCTCACTACATTGCTGTTGTAATATATTAGTGAGATTAAGCTTAAACGTTAAGAGAAATATCACAGTTTGTGATTATAGCTTTTAAGAAGCAATTGTAATACTCTTAGAATTGATTACATTAAGTTGTAAGGAACTAGAGTGATCGTGTGGATCAGAATACTCTAGGAAGTCTTAGAGGTTATCTAAGCAGGTTGTAACTAGAGTGATCGTGTGGATCAGAATACTCTAGAAAGTCTTAGAGGGTATCTAAGCAGTTGTTCCTGGAGTGATCAGTGTGTGATCAGAAGACTCTGGAAGACTTAGTTGCTGACTAAGTGGAGAACCATTGTAATCCGTGCGATTAGTGGATTAAATCCTCAGTTGAGGTAAATCATCTCTGCGGGGGTGGACTGGAGTAGTTTAGTTAACAACGAACCAGGATAAAAATAACTGTGCAATTTATTTTTATCGGTCAAGTTTTTAAAGCTACACTTATTCAAACCCCCCCTTTCTAAGTGTTTTTCTATCCTTCAATTGGCATCAGAGCGCCGGTTCTAAGGTGCAAGCACTTAACCGTGTTTAGAAAAGATTCAGGAAGAGAAAAACGCTTCAGTAAAAGATGGCTGATGAAACTGCAAAGTCTACATCTACATCTGGCTCTGCTGAGCAACACAACGGTAACAATGGTTATACTAGACCGCCGGTATTTGATGGTGAAAACTTTGAATACTGGAAAGATAAATTGGAAAGTTACTTTCTTGGTCTAGATGGTGATCTATGGGATCTTCTGATGGATGGTTACAAACATCCGGTAAATGCCAGTGGCGTAAAGCTGACAAGGCAAGAAATGAGCGATGATCAGAAGAAGCTTTTCTGGAATCATCATAAATGCAGAACTGTTTTGCTGAATGCTATCTCTCATGCTGAGTATGAGAAGACATCTAACAGGGAAACGGCCTATGACATATATGAGTCCTTGAAAATGACTCATGAAGGAAATGCTCAAGTCAAGGAGACTAAAGCTCTCGCTTTAATCCAGAAGTATGAAGCCTTCAAGATGGAGGATGATGAAGACATTGAAAAGATGTTTTCAAGATTTCAAACTCTTACTGCTGGATTGAGAGTTCTTGACAAGGGATACACCAAGGCTGATCACGTAAAGAAGATCATCAGAAGCTTACCCAGAAGATGGGGTCCTATGGTGACTGCATTTAAGATTGCGAAGAATCTAAATGAAGTCTCTTTGGAAGAGCTGATCAGTGCCCTGAGGAGTCATGAAATTGAACTGGATGCAAACGAGCCTCAAAATAAAGGTAAGTCTATTGCATTAAAATCCAATATCAAGAAATGCACTAACGCTTTTCAGGCTAGAGAAGAAGATCCTGAAGAATCAGAATCTGAAGAAGAAGATGAACTGTCCTTGATCTCCAGAAGGCTAAATCAACTCTGGAAGAACAAGCAAAGGAAGTTCAGAGGCGTCAGAAGTTCAAAGAAATTTGAACGTGGAGAATCTTCTGATGACAGAAGATTTGACAAGAAGAAGGTCATGTGCTATGAATGCAATGAGCCTGGACACTTCAAGAATGAATGTCCAAAACTTCAGAAGGAAAATCCCAAGAAGAAGTTTCATAAGAAGAAAGGTCTTATGGCAACCTGGGATGAGTCAGAAGATGATTCAGACTCTGAAGATGAGCAGGCTAACTGTGCGCTGATGGCGACAGAAGATGACGGATCAGAATCTACATCAGAATCAGATTCTGAAGAGGTATTCTCTGAACTTACTAGAGATGAGTTAGTTTTCAGTCTAACAGAACTTCTGGAATTCAAGTCTCAGATTAGTCTCAAATACAAAAAGCTGAAAAAGCTATTTGAATTTGAAACGAAGAAGCTTGAGTTGGAAAATTCTGAATTAAAAGAAAAAGTTTTAAAATTATCCAATAATGTTGGATCTCCTTCCAATTCAGAAAAATCCACTCCTAGTCTAAACCATATTCTGAAAGAATATGATTTAAGTTTCAGGAAGTTCTTATCTAGAAGTATTGGCAGAAGTCAGCTAGCTTCTATGATATATGCTGTGTCTGGAAACAGTAGAGTTGGCATTTGTTTTGAGGGTGAAACCCCATACAAACTTGAACCTGTTGATAAGATGAAAATCACATACAAGCCATTGTATGATCAGTTCAAGTATGGCCACTCACATGATATTAGGCACACTTCACATGCTCAAAGTTTTCACATTACACACACTAAGAAGCATGTGACACAACCTAGGAAATATCATGAAACTCACATTAAGAATTATCATGCTGTTCCTCCTATTGCTTACAATGTTAAACCCAAGTTCAATCAGAACTTGAGAAAATCTAACAAGAAAGGACCCAAGAAAATGTGGGTACCTAAGGATAAGATTATTCCAATTGCAGATATCCTTGGCTGCAAAAAGGACAAAGCACAACATGTCGTGGTACCTGGACTCTGGATGCTCACGACACATGACAGGAAGAAGGTCTATGTTCCAAGACCTGGTGCTTAAGTCTGGAGGAGAAGTCAAGTTTGGAGGAGATCAGAAGGGCAAGATAATTGGCTCTGGAACTATAAAGTCTGGTAACTCTCCTTCCATTTCAAATGTACTTCTTGTAGAAGGATTAACACATAACCTCTTATCTATCAGTCAATTGAGTGACAATGGTTATGATATAATCTTTAATCAAAAGTCTTGCAAGGCTGTAAATCAGAAGGATGGCTCAATCCTATTTACCGGCAAGAGGAAGAACAACATTTATAAGACAGATCTGCAAGATCTTATGAGTCAGAAGGTGACTTGTCTTATGTCTGTTTCTGAAGAGCAGTGGGTCTGGCACAGAAGATTAGGTCATGCTAGTTTGAGAAAGATTTCTCAGATTAACAAACTGGATCTTGTCAGAGGACTCCCTAATCTGAAATTCAAATCAGATGCTCTTTGTGAAGCATGTCAGAAGGGCAAGTTCTCCAAACCTGCATTCAAGTCCAAGAATGTTGTTTCTACCTCAAGGCCATTAGAACTCTTGCACATTGATCTGTTTGGCCCAGTCAAAACAGCATCTGTCAGAGGGAAGAAATATGGATTAGTCATCATAGAGAATTATAGCCGCTGGACATGGGTAAAATTCTTGAAACACAAGGATGAGTCCCATTCAGTGTTCTTTGATTTCTGCATTCAGATTCAATCTGAAAAAGAGTGTAAAATCATAAAGGTTAGAAGTGATCATGGTGGTGAATTTGAGAACAGATTCTTTGAAGAGTTCTTCAAAGAAAATGGTATTGCCCATGATTTCTCTTGTCCTAGAACTCCACAGCAAAATGGAGTTGTAGAACGAAAGAATAGGACTCTGCAAGAAATGGCCAGAACCATGATCAATGAAACCAATATGGCTAAGCATTTCTGGGCAGAAGCAATAAACACTGCATGCTATATTCAGAATAGAATCTCTATCAGACCTATTCTAAATAAGACTCCTTATGAATTGTGGAAGAATATAAAGCCCAACATTTCATATTTCCATCCTTTTGGATGTGTATGCTTTATTCTGAACACTAAAGATCATCTTGGTAAGTTTGATTCCAAAGCACAAAAATGTTTCCTTCTTGGATATTCTGAACGCTCAAAATGCTACAGAGTATACAATACTGAAACATTGATTGTAGAAGAATCAATCAATATCAGGTTTGATGATAAGCTTGGTTCTGAAAAACCAAAGCAGTTTGATAATTTTGCAGATTGTGATATTGATGTATCAGAAGTTGTTGAGCCAAGAAGCAACGCATCAGAAGCAGAGCTTCTCAGAAGCAAAGAATCTGAAGATCAAGTATCAGCTTCTCTGGAGAATCTAAGCATTTCTGAAGAACCATCTGTCAGAAGATCATCCAGACTCATCTCTGGTCATTCAGAAGATGTCATTCTTGGAAAGAAGGATGATCCAATCAGAACAAGAGCATTCCTTAAGAACAATGCAGACTGTCAATTAGGTCTTGTATCTTTGATCGAGCCAACTTCTGTTGATCATGCTCTAGAAGATCCAAACTGGATAATTGCTATGCAAGAAGAACTGAATCAGTTTACAAGGAATGATGTTTGGGATCTTGTTCCTAGACCAGATGGATTCAATATAATCGGAACAAAATGGGTCTTCAGAAACAAGCTCAGTGAGAAAGGTGAAGTGGTAAGGAACAAAGCCAGACTGGTGGCTCAGGGTTATAGTCAGCAAGAAGGGATTGACTATACAGAAACCTTTGCACCAGTGGCCATGTTAGAATCTATTCGTCTATTAATTTCATTTGCCACTCAACATAACATCACTCTCTATCAGATGGATGTTAAGAGTGCCTTCTTAAATGGTTATATAGATGAAGAAGTTTATGTCCATCAACCTCCTGGTTTTGAAGACTCCATGTCTCCTAATCATGTTTTTAAACTAAAGAAATCGTTGTATGGATTGAAACAAGCTCCCAGAGCTTGGTATGAACGCTTAAGTTCTTTCCTTCTGGATAATGGTTTCACTAGAGGAAAAGTGGACACTACTCTCTTTTGTAAAACCTTTAAAAGGGATATTTTAATTTGTCAAATATATGTAGATGATATTTAATCGGCCACCAATTTCACCTTGTTCCTATGTTCGAATCAATGGAAAAGCACTTCATTCGGTGGTATTTTAAGTCGTTTTAGTCTAGTTCTTAATTAGTTTTGTTTACCTTTGTATTTGAATTTGGTGTGTTACTTTTTCTAGTTTTTGTTGTTTTTCCATTGCTTTTGATCTTGTGTTGGTAGTGTTTTAAGTTATGCAGATACAGGGCATGATTCGAGACAAGAAAAAGTGAATTTTGGTGAGACAGAGCTGTGACACGGCCACCCGTGTCATGGGACACGGCCGTGTCAGACTTGCTGAAGAGAAGAACTTGAAAATATGAAAACCAAGAAGACAGAGTTGTGACACTGCCACCCGTGTCCCATGACACGGCCGTGTCAGACATGCTGAAGAGAAAAAGTTGAGAAATCTTGGAACCAAGAAGTCAGGGGTCTGACACGGCCACCCGTGTCCCATGACACGGCCGTGTCAGACATGTGCGCAGAAAAATTCTGATTTTTAACTTATGAAATCTGTCACTTAAGTAAGGGTATGATGGACTTTTCGTATGAGAATATTTGCTGTGAGGTATTTAGTCACTGTTTGGAAAGAAGAAAATCACTTTTTGACGGTCGGAGAACGTGAAAAGAGGATTGGAAGCACTAGGGTTTGAAGCGAAGAAATCTTCAAGAGCACCCGCAATTGAAGATCAATTCCTATTCATCTTATTGTAATGTCTTCATCCTTAATATCTGTTATCTTAACAATTGCCATGAGTAGCTAAACTTTTTATGTGTTAGGGGGTGTCCCTGAATTGCTATTGTAATGAACCTAATTTCCTTTATGTTATGAAATCGTTATGTGTGTGAATTTATTTGATTGTGCAAAGTGCTTATTGCTTTATCTATCGGACAAATAGATTTTTGATTTACGGTTAAGGGTTAGGTCGGACAAACCACCTTATCGCTGTTTGCACAATAATATTACGGTTGTTATTGCTTAGGAATGAGGATTCTCCGTAGTAACCGTAATAATCTTGATAAATTATATTGCGCTTGATCACTTCTTGAATTGCTAAGGAATTAGGATACAAGACAGTATCAAAAGGTTTTCCGCTAAGGAATTAGGGAAGATAACTCTTGAGATTCGGTAATAGTTCATGTACACTGATATTTCGTAAATAAGGATTAAAGGTTGTTGCAAGGCAATTCATACACTTGACCCTAGCATAATTTCTCATATTGTTTTAAAGTCATTTTTACGCTTTCTATTAATTTTTTATCATTTATCGTTATCTCCAAACAAACAACAAAACCCCCATGTTCTTTTGTTCGATTGAATCGTTACGATAACTTATATTTCCTACGCAGTCCGTGAGTTCGATACTTGGGGATTAATCCCATTATTACTACATCGGTAAAAATAGTACACTTGCTATTTTTCCGATCAAGTTTTTGGCGCCGTTGCCGGGGACTGCCAAATTATAAGTTAAAAAATAGTTCAATTGAATTTTTGTTGCTCTGCAACTAAAATTTTTATTTTCATTTGTCTGGTATTTCTTTTGCTTATTAGTTATAATCGTCTAACCTTTGTATGCGAGGTAAAGCCTCAGCAGAATTTATTTTTGACGCAGAACCAGAACGATCATTGCGAGCTAGGCTGCGAAAAGCGAAACAAGAACGACTGGAAGCGTTGGAAGACATTCTGACAGCTTCGGAATCTGATAACGAGGAAATCCTCTCTATTCATTTTGAGCATTCAGATTCGGAGGCTGAAACGATGGCAGCTCCCGTAGAAAGGTTGTTAGGTGATTATGGTGGAGCAAATGCACCAGCTGGCCGGATGACAATTGTAAATCAACCGGTCGATGTTGCTCACTTTCAGCTACACCCAGCAACGATTCGACAACTGGAGAAGAAACCATTTTCAGGGAGAATAAATGAAGATGCTAATAAGCATTTGCAAAGGTTTCTTACTATGACAACATCTCTGAAGATAGAAGGACACTCTGAAGAAGCCAAGAAGTTGGTTATGTTTCCATTCACGTTAGCTGATGACGCTGAAGAGTGGTTCTACTCATTACCTGCTGGGAGTATTACCACATGGCAACAAATGGAGTCTACCTTTCTGAATGAGTATTTCCCTGCTGCTGTTTATATCCGTAAGAGGTATGATATTGTTAATTTTAAACAGAAGGAGGGAGAATCACTTGGAGATGCTTATAAGAGATTCAAGAGGTTATTGGTGGCATGCCCAACTCACAACATGGATGTCACTGAACAAATGCAGAATTTTATGAATGGTCTTAAAATGAAGACTAAGCAATTGATTGACACAGCAGCTGGTGGCTCATCCAACTTTTCAACAGCCACTGGTGTTAAAAAAATCATAGAAGCTATTGCGGCCAATGAACACTTGGAGTTATATGACCGTAGTGTTAGCCAACCTGAAGGATTAGTGGATATGAAATTGTCAACGCGAGTTGTGAAAATTGAAGATCAGGTAGCTGCGGAAGTTGAGCGGAGATTGAAACAGATGGGTCTTGAAAAACAAACAGTAGCACAAGTTCAACCGGCTCAAGCAAGTCAATCGGTAGGGTGTGAAATATGTGGAGGACCTCATTTTACTGTTCAGTGTGTTGCTACAGCTCAGCAAGTGGAGGAAATAAAGTTCTTGAAGCAAAACAACCCCTACTCAAATACCTACAATCCGGGGTGGAAAAATCATCCAAATTTTTCATGGAAGGATCAACCAGGGAATGCTCCTAAACAAGAGGTTATTCCATATCAAGGTCAGCAGTTGCAGCAACAGTATAGACCTCCTCAACAACATTATCAACAACCTCAGCAACAGGCCCCCAGAAAAGCAGATTGGGAGATTGCCATCGAAAAAATGGCAGCTCAAAGCTCTCAGTTTCAAGAAGAAACAAGGAGTAATTTTCGAAACACGGGTGCATCCATCAAAAATCTTGAGGTTCAGATGAGTCAGATAGCACAACAACTCGCCAATGCTCAACCACAAGGTGCCTTACCTAGTGGAATTGTTACAAACCCAAGGGAGCATCAGAATGTGAATGTCATCTCAACAAGAAGTCTGAGGAGATCAAAACCAGAAGAAAAAAATGAAACCGAGTATGATGATATCATCGAAGTAGATCTAGAAGTGAGAGAAAATCCGAAAGAGCCTGAAGTAGTGATATCACCGGTTAAGCCGCTGGAAGAGAAAAATAAGAAAGAAACTAAACCGGTGGTCAAATTACCATTCCCCTCTAGAGTGACCAAGAAGGATTCGAAAGAGAAGGATTTTGAGAAGTTTGCTGCAATGTTTAAGAAGTTAGAGATTAACTTACCTTTCTTTGAAGCACTTGAGAATATGCCTTTGTACAAGAAATTTATGAAAGAGGTAGTTTCTAAGAAGAAACAAGTGGGAGATGAGCTGAAAGTCAGAATCGAAAAGTGTGGTAGAATCTCACCAGAGAAGAGAATACCAATCAAGCAAAAAGATCCTGGATCAGTTGCAATACCGTGCACGATAAATAACAGAACTTTCATGAAGGTTCTAATTGATTCAGGTGCTAGTGTGAGCTTAATGCCGTTATCTATCTTCAAAAAGCTCGGTATTGAAAAGGTGAGTGAAAGAGGAACAGAGTTGAAATTTGCAGATCACACCATGAAGAGGTCATATGGGGTGGCAGAAGATGTATTGGTAGAAATTGACAAATTTGTTTTTCCAGTTGATTTTGAAATAATGGATATCCCTGAAGATGAAGAGACCCCTATTATTCTGGGTCGACCTTTCTTGCGCACTAGTCGGTGCAATTTCGATATTGAAAAAGGTACTCTGACTTTGAAATCTTTTGATGAAGAAATAACTCTGAAAGTGTTAAACACCAAGAAGCAAGGTGAAAGTGGAGATAATCAATCTTCAGTTGGAATGATCCACATAGTAGGCGAAAGCAAAAGATCGGAACCAACCCCAAAAAAGGTCTCAAGCATAATTTCTCAGGTGGCGGCATCTCATATAAAAACTCCAAAGTCCAATAAAGAAATCAAGGAAAGAAAGAAAAAGGAACATCAAGGTGAGGAGATGGAAGTTGAAAGTGACTTGAGGCATAAAGTGGTCCATCCTTTAAATCTAGATGAGTTCTGGGTTGCAGAAAGGACAAGCAACATGGTATGGAAGAGGAAGTATCCCCCATAACAGAAGGGAATGGACCGTCGAGCCATGCGACGTTAAACGAAGCGCTTCGTGGGAGGCAACCCACGGGATTTCTTTTTAATAGTTTTATGTGTTTTTGCATTTTTATTCTGTAGGTACAAACATTGTGTCTTTTGCGAGGCGAGAAGCAGTTAGAGAAAATAATTCGAATTGTGGAAGAGTCAGGGGTCTGACACGGGCACCCGTGTCATGTGACACGGCCGTGTCACAGATCCTGAAGAAGTGGCGTAAAAAAAATCAAGTTTGGGAAATCAGAGGTGTGACACGGGCACCCGTGTCATGTGACACGGCCGTGTCACAGACCCTGAAGGATTTTCTTTTGAAATCAATTTTTGGAAGAGTGGCAGAGTTCTGACACGGCCACCCGTGTCCTATGACACGGCCGTGTCAGACAGAAACGCAATTTTTTTTTTGATAAATTCGTTTTCATAGTGGTGGGCCCCCTATCAACCCTCCACCTCCGCCTCAGTGAGCACTGTAAGTCTCCCTTATGCTTGCTTATACATTGAGGACAATGTTAAGTCCAAGTGTGGGGGAGGTTCTTTCGTTTTAAGTTATTTTATGTTATTTCCGTTTTTGTTATTTCCTTATTTTATGTGTGTTTTGAGTTTTCTGTGCACCAGGATGAATGTGATTCCAGAGGAAAGTATCATGGGAATTAAGGTGAAAAAGGGAAAAGACGCATCTTAAATTGGCATCCGGGACACCTGTGAAAGTTGGCACAACTGGAGAAAAATGCTAGACGCAACTTGATGGTGCCAAGTGAATGAGTTTAGAGCAACCCGAACCGGACATGAAGTTGTACAAAATGGAGACCATTTTTGAACCTGTATGCAATGCCAAACCTATGAGGATATATAAATCCAAACACTTCAATTCATCATGAGAGAGCATCGGGTATGGCATCATCACTCTAATTTTGCATTTGTTCTTCATATAGTACACACATCGATCACACACACTGAGGCATTTATTTTTTTTCTCTTTAACCCTGAGCCTTTCGCACCCAACCTTGTTGTTTATCATCCTTTGTAACCATCTTAAACCATCATCCATGTTTTCTTTTTCGTATTCACAATCCCTTTTGTTTCCTGTATTTTTGGTGTTAACTATAAGTCCGAGTCCGATAGAAAAAGTTAAGTTTGGGGTAACCAAGTCCGGTGACAAAAGAATGAGGCAAGTGTGAAAAAGAAAAGAAAAAGAACACATGAAAAGAGATGTGTTGTGGAAAAAAAAAGAGAAAAAAATGATTTCGATACACACTTGCCATCATGTAAAGAAGTTAAGAGTCCGGAAAGCGAAAAAAGCGCTAAACACCCCAAACATGATGTAATGTGCAAAAAGATATCGGACTAATTAGTTAATACCGAACCATAAACCACAGTACCTACTTTCTTTGTTTATCCTACCTACCCCAAGCCCCGTTACAACCCATAAGTCCTCTAAAAGTGTGTGTTGTTGATATTGTGGAAGTATGTTAGAATGTTTACAAAACAAAGAGTAGATATGTATGCCTTGATGAGCGAGTGAAACACTTAACCCCGAGAGAAGTTGTGAGAGTGTGATTGAGCTTGCAGGTAAAAGAATGAGTCAAAATTGAAGTACAACGGAAAAGTTCGGGGAGGGGGATCGAACACTTTGACACGAAGTAATTATCAAGTGTGGAAGCATCAGTTGTGTTGTGGAGAATAGAAAAATTCATAGGTGTCCTCTTGTTTTCTCGTCCATCACTTGAGGACAAGTAATGAGCTAAGTTTGGGGTTGTGATCGGCCACCAATTTCACCTTGTTCCTATGTTCGAGTCAATGGAAAAGCACTTCATTCGGTGGTATTTTAAGTCGTTTTAGTCTAGTTCTTAATTAGTTTTGTTTACCTTTGTATTTGAATTTGGTGTGTTACTTTTTCTAGTTTTTGTTGTTTTTCCATTGCTTTTGATCTTGTGTTGGTAGTGTTTTAAGTTATGCAGATACAGGGCATGATTCGAGACAAAAAAAAGTGAATTTTGGTGAGACAGAGTTGTGACACGGCCACCCGTGTCATGGGACACGGCCGTGTCAGACTTGCTGAAGAGAAGAACTTGAAAATATGAAAACCAAGAAGACAGAGTTGTGACACTGCCACCCGTGTCCCATGACACGGCCGTGTCAGACATGCTGAAGAGAAAAAGTTGAGAAATCTTGGAACCAAGAAGTCAGGGGTCTGACACGGCCACCCGTGTCCCATGACACGGCCGTGTCAGACATGTGCGCAGAAAAATTCTGATTTTTAACTTATGAAATCTGTCACTTAAGTAAGGGTATGATGGACTTTTCGTATGAGAATATTTGCTGTGAGGTATTTAGTCACTGTTTGGAAAGAAGAAAATCACTTTTTGACGGTCGGAGAACGTGAAAAGAGGATTGGAAGCAGTAGGGTTTGAAGCGAAGAAATCTTCAAGAGCATCCGCAATTGAAGATCAATTCCTATTCATCTTATTGTAATGTCTTCATCCTTAATATCTGTTATCTTAACAATTGCCATGAGTAGCTAAACTTTTTACGTGTTAGGGGGTGTCCCTGAATTGCTATTGTAATGAACCTAATTTCCTTTATGTTATGAAATCGTTATGTGTGTGAATTTATTTGATTGTGCAAAGTGCTTATTGCTCTATCTATCGGACAAATAGATTTTTGATTTATGGTTAAGGGTTAGGTCGGACAAACCACCTTATCGCTGTTTGCACAATAATATTACGGTTGTTATTGCTTAGGAATGAGGATTCTCCGTAGTAACCGTAATAATCTTGATAAATTATATTGCGCTTGATCACTTCTTGAATTGCTAAGGAATTAGGATACAAGACAGTATCAAAAGGTTTTCCGCTAAGGAATTAGGGAAGATAACTCTTGAGATTCGGTAATAGTTCATGTACACTGATATTTCGTAAATAAGGATTAAAGGTTGTTGCAAGGCAATTCATACACTTGACCCTAGCATAATTTCTCATATTGTTTTAAAGTCATTTTTACGCTTTCTATTAATTTGTTATCATTTATCGTTATCTCCAAACAAACAACAAAACCCCCATGTTCTTTTGTTCGATTGAATCGTTACGATAACTTATATTTCCTACGCAGTCCGTGAGTTCGATACTTGGGGATTAATCCCATTATTACTACATCGGTAAAAATAGTACACTTGCTATTTTTCCGATCAATATTATTTTTGGAACATCTAATGCTACACTTGGAAAGGAGTTTGCTGAGTCTATGCAGGCTGAGTTTGAAATGAGCATGATGGGAGAACTCAAGTATTTCCTTGGAATACAAATAAATCAAACATCAGAAGGAACGTATGTTCACCAAACCAAGTATGTGAAGGAACTTCTGAAGAAGTTTAATCTTCTAGACTGCAAAGAAGCCAAAACTCCTATGCATCCAACATGCATCCTAGGTAAGGATGAGGTAAGTAAGAAGGTAGATCAGAAGTTATACAGAGGTATGATTGGATCTCTTCTATATTTGACTGCTTCTAGACCTGACATTCTGTTCAGTGTTTGTTTGTGTGCTAGATTCCAATCAGATCATAGAGAATCTCATTTAACTGCTGTTAAGAGAATTCTAAGGTATCTGAAAGGTACTACTAATGTTGGCTTAGTTTACAGAAAATCTAAAGAATACAACTTAGTAGGATTCTGCGATGCTGACTATGCTGGAGACAGAATTGAAAGAAAGAGTACTTCAGGAAGTTGCCAATTTCTTGGAAGTCATTTGATCTCCTGGTATAGCAAGAAGCAAGCAACTATTGCTCTATCAACAACAGAAGCAGAATATGTCGCTGCTGCTGGTTGCAGTACACAGATGCTCTGGATGAAGAGTCAGCTAGAAGATTATCAGATATATGAGAGTAACATTCCTATATTCTGTGATAATACTTCTGCTATATGTTTATCTAAGAATCCTATTCTTCATTCAAAAGCTAAACATATTGAGATTAAACATCATTTCATAAGGGACTATGTTCAGAAGGGTGTTCTATCTTTAAACTTTGTGGATACAGACCATCAATGGGCTGATATCTTTACAAAACCCCTGGCTGAAGATAGGTTTAAGTTCATTCTGAAGAACATCAGTATGGATTTATGCCCAGAATGAGAAGATGAGAAATTCTTATGTATGAGTATCTTCTGAAATGAAAGTGGATTATTTTTTAATCAGAAGTTCTGATTGAAATCTTTTAGAAATTATGATTCGGTTATTACTAACGTTTCATTGTCTAAGTTGATTCAGAACCTCTTTTAAAGCAAAACAGCTGTAACGTTTTATCTCGGGATGGTAAACCTGTCTTTACTGTTCATGGATAAGCGCGCGTGCAGTTGAAGGGACGCCGACCATAGGTAACTGTGCTAGTCACCTCATTTGTCTTTATTATCTCTCCTCATGTCACGTAACATTAAATGCTATCCATCATTTGTTTCATTTTATTTTCTTTTAAATACTCTTCAAACGCTTCTCCTTCCCTCTTATATTTTCTCTATTACACTCTGTCTCTGTTCTCTTTCTCTATCTCTTTGCATTCATATCAAACCCTAGCTGTTCATTATCTGCAAATCCATCATGAACTCTTCATCAAGCCCAGGAAACCATGAAAATGATCAAAACAAAAAGAGAAAAGTTGTTGAAACATCTTCTTCCAAACCCAAAAAGATAAAGATCACCTATGACCCTCTCAAGGTGAATCCATTCGAAGCAAAGTTGTCTGGAAACTATTCTAGACGTGTGTTTCAACCCCCTGGTGAAAGCCCTCCATCATCTCCATCTTCTTCCTCATCTTTTTACCTTCAAGACTCAACTTCCTCTTCATCTAACCTTTCCTCTCCCTCAATCCATTCCAAAGAAATCTCTTCATCTTCACCTGCTGAGAATGTTGTTTCTGATAGAGATTGTGGAAGATCTGCATCAGAATCAAGTCTCCCTGACCCCTCGCCTGGAAGCCCAAGAAGCAGTCAATGATGCGTTTCACTCCTTCATGGCAAGGAAAACTGCAAATTATGACAGGGTTCAAGACATGCTGGCGCAGATTTTGTCTTAGCTAGGGTCTTAGTCTTTGGTCTTAGTAGTTTTCTTTCCTTGTTGCATCTGCTTGTTAAACATCTTCTCATGTAATATCTTTTGTTTATCAATGAAAAGTTTCTTTGTTTTGCATTTCATTGATTTTGTTTGTCGTTTTATACATCTGAATCTTTTGATATATTCTTTTTGATGTTATGACAAAAAGGGGGAGAAGATAAATGATAAATGATTTGATTAATCTATCAGTTGCTGGGTAAAGCTCCCACACATTTACTAACAAGAACTGCAAGTTCTATATGGTTTAAGTGTTTTGCAGGTATAAAGAAGTGAAGAGAATCTTCAAAGCAAACACAAGAAGCAAAACCATAAGAAGCGTTATTCTGTAAAAAGAATAAGCTTATGGAAACTGAAGCAAGCTGAGTGCTGTCAAGCTTCAGAAATCAGAAGCAAGAAAGAAGAATGATCAGAATTTCAGATAATAGAATTTGATCCAAAATTTGTCTATTTGCTCTGACTTGCTCTGACAAAATTCTATTTGCTCTAATACATTATTTTAAGCCTATATGGCTCTGGTACATATCATGTGTTCTAATATACATTTTATGTTCTGACTCGTTCATGCTGACTTTTGTCGTTTAGTTTTTGTTCTGTAACATTTCAGGATGTAGAGATGCTCTGATGATGCTCTGGTACATTCAACAATGTTCTGATACAAATCTAGCATGAAGTGATGTTGGTAGAAATTCAAAGCTCTGAAGCTATCCGAGGGAAGCAGAAATCAGAAGCTGTGAATGTTCTAAAGATCCAGAAAACTCAAGATCTGAAGCTATCCTAAATGGAAGCAGAAATCAGAAGCTGTGAATGTTCTGAAGATCAAAGAAATTCAAGTTCTGAAGCTGTCCTAGATGGAAGCAGGAATCAAAAGTTGTGAATGTTCTGATGATCAAAGAAATTCAAGTTCTGAAGCTGTCCTAAATGGAAGCAGGAATCAGAAGCTATGAGTGTTCTAGGGATCTAAAGAAATTCAAGTTCTGAAGCTGTCCAATGGAAGCAGAAGTCAGAAGCTATGAATTCTCTGAAGACAGAAGCTTATGTGATCGTCTCTACCGAAATAATCAGGGAAGTCTTTTATTAAAGTTCTTCGAGTATTTATTTCAGGGGGAGATTATTTATCTCAGGGGGAGATTGTTAATCTCAGGGGGAGACATATTCACATGCTTATGCTATAGCTGTGTAATTTGTCTTTTGCCGACTGCTCTTTCTGATCGCAAATTCATATCATTTATATATGTTTTTGTCATCATCAAAAAGGGGGAGATTGTTAGAACAAGATTTGTTCTGATCAATTATCTTAGTTTTGATGATAACAATAATATGAATTTTGCTTAAGATAATATGGTACTCTAATCCATTGCAATTTCCTTTTCAGGAAATATATAAAGAGTATGCATAATTCAGCGCTCAGAAGCTTTGTCTCAAAGGGTTCAGCATGCAACATCAGAACATGGTCTGGCAAGACATCAGAAGATGGTCGAAGCAGAATCAGAACATGGGTCTATGGAAGCATCAGAAGAACATGAGATCAGAAGCACTGAAGTTCTGATGGTATCACGCTCAGAAGCACTTCAAGGTCAGAAGATCAGAAGATGCTTTGCACCAAGCTGTTTGACTCTGATGATATTCAAACGTTGTATTCACAAACATCAAATCAGAAGGAAGTACAAGTGGCAGGCTACGCTGACTGACAAATGGAACGTTAGAAGCTATTAAAGGCAACGTCAGTAGACACAGCGTGAACAAGGCTCGAGGTAGTTGACAAAAGCGTATAACATTAAATGCGATGCTGTACGAAACACGCAAAGCATTAAATGCACTCAACGGTCATCTTCTCCAACGCCTATAAATATGAAGTTCTGATGAGAAGCAAGGTTAACGAAAAAAACACAATTTCTGTGAATATTAACTTGCTGAAACACTGTTCTATTCAAAGCTCAGAATCTTCATCTTCATCAAAGCTCACTACATTGCTGTTGTAATATATTAGTGAGATTAAGCTTAAACGTTAAGAGAAATATCACAGTTTGTGATTATAGCTTTTAAGAAGCAATTGTAATACTCTTAGAATTGATTACATTAAGTTGTAAGGAACTAGAGTGATCGTGTGGATCAGAATACTCTAGGAAGTCTTAGAGGTTATCTAAGCAGGTTGTAACTAGAGTGATCGTGTGGATCAGAATACTCTAGAAAGTCTTAGAGGGTATCTAAGCAGTTGTTCCTGGAGTGATCAGTGTGTGATCAGAAGACTCTGGAAGACTTAGTTGCTGACTAAGTGGAGAACCATTGTAATCCGTGCGATTAGTGGATTAAATCCTCAGTTGAGGTAAATCATCTCTGCGGGGGTGGACTGGAGTAGTTTAGTTAACAACGAACCAGGATAAAAATAACTGTGCAATTTATTTTTATCGGTCAAGTTTTTAAAGCTACACTTATTCAAACCCCCCCTTTCTAAGTGTTTTTCTATCCTTCAGCGACAACACCTAAAATTTGCATGTAGGCGCCAGGCCCACTGGCGACGACGTTCTGGGCTTAGTGTTGTCGCCACACCCCCTGGCGACAACGTGGTGCAGGTAGTAAAAAAGTGACATTTGGGGAATTTTTTTGAAAAGTTGGTTATTTCTGAAATTTTTTTTAAAAAACTTGTTATTCAAAAAAAAAATCTCATTCTTATTGTGATTACGTTAAAAAGAAGATGTTTTTCAGTCGTGAGTTATTTACACGGACTATTATTATTTACACGGACTATTATTATTTACATAGGCTAATTCAGTGAGATTTAAACATTCAAACATCTTCCTCAAGTATCACTGAACCTATTCCAATCATTTCCAGGCCTTGAAGCTCACAGAATCGAGCTCCATAAGTCATGGTTCAGTGACTTTTATTTGAACTCGGTTACACTAATTCATGCACCATAAACTTGTTTTAAATACATATTCATGATCATATGAACTTGTAGAACGTTTCTGGTTTGTTTAATTTGAGTTTAAGCGCAGGTATATGGAGTTGCCATTTTAGGGTTTCGAAGCTTCAAAAATGGGGATCTGCGATAGAGACCAAATTAGGTGACAACAAGGGCATATTCGAGCTTAGGGCATGTCACTTGACTGATCTGGGTTACTATTTTGTTTGTTCATCTTGTTTCATGCAGGTTTGAGATCTGAAATGATCAGCTACGAAATAGCTGGAAAAAATCCGTAGCTAATTTGTAGTTGAAACTTTTACAGGTTTGCAAGGTTGAAGACGAGGACGTGGCGTCCTCTGATTGGCTAGTTTGCGCGCGTGCGTTTTTTAAAATCCAGCCAGACTCTGTGCTTGCCATCCACGCATATGCCATGTGCCCTCAACATCTGAGCCATTAGATCAATCTGATCACTTCATCCAACGCGCACGCTTTGTTTGACCATACCATAGACCTTCCAGCCAACCACACTAGATCACTTATTTAATATATTTTCCATTTTATTTAATTTTTCTTTGCAAAATTATTTAAAAATAGTTTTAAAAATCAAAAAAGTATAATAAAAATATTTTTTGGTTGATAAAATAATATATTATTTTTTGACATAAAAATAAGTTATTTTTCTTCATAATTAAAATATTTTGTTTAATTAATTAGATAATATTGTTATATTTATCTTTTAATTATTTCTAACCTATCAAAAAATCAGAAAAAAAATATTTTCTTTTTATTAAATTAGGTTTATATATTATAAATTAATTTTGTACATATTTAGAATATTTTTCTCTTTAAGGTTAATTTATGTGTATAATTATTTGTATAATTATATGTTAATTAACTTAATAATCTCCATAACAATTTCAAAAATCCCAAAAGATTAATTTTATTTTAAAATTAATTAACAAACAACTTGGACATATTTTAGACTTAATTTTTTAGGTTTAAATTTTATTTCTAATTCCTAACCTTTTAATTAAATTAATTATGCATTAATTTTAATTAAAATCAACCATCCAAAAATCCAAAAATATTTTCCTTTTATCTTATTGCAATTTAAATTCATAGATAAGTGTATAGGTTGTCAAAATCATGTAAATAGCGTAGTTTACATTTCTCGCACAATCGATGTAATAGCGTAGATTTATTTTCCGCATTTTACATTCCCGCACTTTAATTTCTGTACATATAAAACTGTGTGTATGACAAGAATAAAACTGAAGCGCTAGATCACTAATCTCAAAGACAAAAATATTTGAAAATAAAACACAATCACACTTGCACCTCTTAGGGTAATCCCTCTGTTACTCTTTTCAAAATCAATTCTACTGTTTCAAAGGCGATTCAAATTTTTCTTCTGTATCCAGTCAAGGAAAATTTTCTAAAAAAAATAGGAAAAGACCTTATGAACTTAGGGTAGATCTCCTAATTGCTTGCTCAAATCAAACAAAACAACAAACGTTTCACATATCACTGTTTTTCCAAAACAAAACCTTCAAAAAGACAACACTTTGTATACCTCCAAACAAGGATCATTACGAATTTAAAAATCTTTTTTTCAAACCATCAAAACATCTTTCGAAAGATAAAACACTTTGTATACATCCGCACAAGGATCATTACAAAGTTAATTCTTTACAAAAGTATTTAAAACCACATACAAGCATTTCAAAGCAAGACAAACGATTCAAACAAGTGAGCTAAGCAATTAAGAGCCCATGGATAACCATGGATACAAAGGGGTGCTAACACCTTCCCTTGTATAACCTACCCCCGAACCCAAAATCTCTTTAAGGTCTTTTTCTGTTTCTTTTATAAACCTTTCCTTAATTGGATAAAATAAAAGTCGGTGGCGACTATCTGATTTTCACAACTCAAAAATAAAAAGAAGAGTCAGTTCGCATCCCACGAAAAAAACCGAGGACGACATCAAGCATTCACTGAGGAAATTCATCATAAGACATAATAACTCATGTTAACACAGCGGAAAATCAGTCATACGGATAAGTTTAACATCTTTGAAAACTATATCCCACAAAACTTAAAATAAAAACAAATAGAGTCATGAACATAAACTCAAAATATCGCGTTCCCCCAGTGTTACAATATCAGAGCATGACACATGATGCTAAACTAAACGCACTGACTCATGAGCTAATCCTCACCAAGTCGAAAATCCGCTATCCTCAATCTGAAAATAACAACATGTAAGGGTGAGTCTCATCGCAATTAACAAATATTATTGCATCATAAATAATAACACATCATAGTTATATTATTCACCCAATTGTATTATATTCAAACAATTCAACAACACACAACCAACACATCATCAATTCATAACACTGAAACACATTCAATCATGTTATGAAAATCATGCATATGAATGAACTGACACTATGCATGTGGTACCAAACATCTTCAATGGGAATAACCCACCGACCGATCCAACATCGTCAAGATACGGACCTGCCAGCACAAATTCTACACAATGGGAATTATGCCCTTCACTGATCCAACACATCCTCATGGATACAACCAACAACATATGATTATGAATGAATGCAAACATATATGAAACATACTTATACCATCGGCATGTCCATGAGTAACATCATCTAATACTCAAATCATCATCATCATCATCAAAGCATGTTTATATATATATATATATATATATTAACATCATTCAAATACAGTCATATTATCAATCAACACAAAGTTTATTTCATCAGGTTCATCATACTCAAAACAACACTCAAAACAGGCCAACGGTTTAAAAGTTACACGTCATCGAACTTTCAAAAATCATAAAATAGCAAAATTATGCACTCACGCTGATCATACGCGTATCAGCAGAGGCTAATTTCCACACAAAAGCACACCATACGCGTACCACAGTGCCATACGCGTATCACCACCCCCTCACACGCGTACCATACGCGTCCGGGCAAAAGGGCGTATTTTGGACGGGATAGGGCGCGTACGATACGCATACGGCCCCTGGGAAGCCCCTCATACGCGTATCATACGCAAATGGCCAGAGGCTTCCAAAAACCTACAACTCGTACCAGATCTCCTTCCTTGCGTTTTACACCATTACAGCCTTCGATTTTGGTTCTAAAACAAAAAGTATGCACTCTTTGACATATAGGATTCAACTATCTTCAATAATCTATCACCCTATATCAATTTTACTCATTACAAACCTAATCTCTACTCAATTAGTTAGGGATTTACATTCATAGATTCAGTTCCATGGATGAACATAGCAACACATCAAACAAACACTATATTCATACCACAACATCAAACCACACACAATTATGCAAAGAATTCAGTATGGATCATCAACAATCATATAATCTATTCAAAATCATCCTAAATCCCAATCTAACATACAATCTAATTGACCTAAATAATATCCCTAATCAACAATATCATCTAAAAATGCGATAAGAGATGCTAACCGAAGAGTCTCCCCTTACCTTAGCCAAAAATTCTTGATTGGTCTCTCCCTCTTCTATTCCTCTTTCACGTTCTTCAAGTTCCCAATTCCTCAGTTCTTCTTTTCACGTTCTATCCTCTTTTCCACTTTTCTTCTTAATTTATGAAAAATAACATTTTAATTAGTAAAGGGATTTACTAACTTAACACCCCCTCTTCCTTACTAATATCACACATGACCCAATGCCATAAACCATTCTTTTCCAATTTATTTTCATAAAACCAAAATAATTCTAATTATTAATTCAATTTCCAATTAAATTAAAAATTAAAATATACGGGTGTTACATCATCCCTCATCGCCCAATTGCCAATTATTAGAGGCATCAAAACAGGCATAGGCCTTCGTCACTGTTTGCCAATCCAGGCCGTCACAAAAATGCAATTTATGCGACTCGATGAATGCAACATCACAAATATATTCCCCACAAAAATCGTCACGAGGCATACGCCTATATCACAAAGGTTACCAATAATTAGAGGTAACTCATCGTCACTTTATATTCTGCACTTCACAATAATTCACAAAAAAACACATCGCATCACAATACCGCTAATACATCACAACAACGAATCGTTGACAATAATTCACCAACAAGAAATCAATCACAAATACTTCAGGCAAACATCGCAATACTTCACAAAATACGTCGCGTCGCAACATTACAAAAACACCGCAAAGACCACGGCTAGCAAACTATTTTCGGACACTCCTAATATTATTTTACTCGTTATATATTTCCTGTCCACTATTATTATACTAGGGTAGAAGTTCTGCTAACAACTATACATATATATATATATATATATATATATATATATATATATATATATATATATATATATATATATATATATATATATATATATATATATATATATATATATATATATATATATATATATATATATATATAGGGAGCATATCAAGTGAGAGCATTTTAAAATGTGAGATGAGAGGAAAAAATATCAACCATTGGATTCATCAAGAGAGAGAAGGTTAATGCATTATGTGGCTATTAATTTCTCTCTCTTGATGAATCCAATGGTTGATATTTATTCCTCATATATATATATATATATATATATATATATATATATATATATATATATATATATATATATATATATATATATATATATATATATATAGACACACACAAGTTATGCAGTTAATAACTATCCTTGTCATGTGACTATTTTTCACAGTTAATAACTATCCTTGTCATGTGACTATTTTTCACAATGTTTTAGCAATTGTCTCTGATACTTTAGTAATTAGCATTACCAATTATCTCTGTTACTGGTAAGTACCAACTAATTCAGTTGAAATCATTTACTGGGATTGAGCTAATCTCTGTGATTTAACTACTACCGGTTTTACACTAAAAGTTCATCGCAGTTAGTTCAAATATTAATTCCTCCAGGTGCTTACACATGCTAACTCTTTTCAAAATAATGTCTGCAACCTATTTAATCCTTCGTAATTATACATATATATATATATATATATATATATATATATATATATATATATATATATATATATATATATATATATATATATATCAATAACTTTTCCAACACACATAGTTATCAGAAAAACAAAACAAAAGGACGTGCACTCACCAACTAGGGCGCCCACCCTTAAAGGTGTGGCCCCCGTCCCTCCACTCACAACACTAGGGAGCCCGCCCCATGGGTAAGGGCCGTCCCCACCCCCCTCAACTGTGGGGCCTTCCTCACTTCCTTCTAATGGGACGTCCGTCCCAATCTTAGTGGCCCCCGTCCCACCTATTTTTCTTCTTCTTCCCAGAGTTATATTTCTTTTCGTTCTTTTCATTAAACAACCCAGAAAATATTCAGTCTCTAGAAAGTTATCAATATAGCATCGCAGAGTCATTTACAACACAGAAAGTCTTCATCGATCAACATTCGCAGTTCATTTAAAATTACAGACAGCACAATAAATCAATAATCACATAGCAGAATTTCTTTCACATTATGATTCACAGAAATTCAACACAATAACATCACATCATCGAAATTATACCTAAACATAGAGATAATATTAATACCCTAAACCCCACATACGGTTCATCATATCCCCGTTTATAGAGCAAGAACCCCACCCTTACCTTGGATTGGAGATTGCTCTAAAATTTGTTCCTCCGATTGAAATTCTGGTCGAATCCAAGCTTCCCGGTCTTGGCATAATTTCTCAATCTTTCCCCTCTACGGTAAGGCTCTTCGGAGTGTTTTAAAACCGGACCGGACCGGCCCGTCGAATTGGGAACCGGCCAGGTAACCAGTCTGGTTCAATTGCTGGATCGGATATTTCATTGAACCGGTGTGAACCGGTCAAAACCGGTGTAAACTGCTAAAACCGACAATTTTCATGAACCGGTGGTTTAATTGCATTTTAACAAAAAAATTATTTAAAATATTAAAACGACGCCATTTTTATTATTTTAATAAAAAATAAAAATAAAAAATAAAAGAAATAAAAATAAAAGAATTTAAATAAAAAATAAAAAATAAAAAATAAAAAAAAATGTTGCAGACGGTTGACTTTGTTGCATATGGTTTTGATATTGAAGAAGGAGTTCTCAATATTTATACAATTTTCCTTCTTTTAAATTAAATTTAGTAGACAATTAAATTATTTGGTTATAAATAATTTAATTATATATTATTTAAGTAGATTATGTTGCGATTAAAATTTATTTGCAGTTCTACTTTATAATTTTGTACTATTTTATTTTGTGTGATATCTATGTTTAAAATTTGAATTTAAATTATGAACTTGTAAATTTATTATGATATGATATTTTCAAAAAATTTAAGTGCTAGTTATATTTTATAGAGACTAAATCAACCGGTTTGACATGTTTTATACCTATATAATTTTATTATAACGACCGGTCTATTGAACCGAGTTATCCGGTTTAATTCGGTTTAGTCATACGGTTCGACCAATGACTCAGTGGTTCGACCAATAAACCAGTGACCCAATACCCTCACCATTTTGATGTCCGGTCTGGTTTTTAAAACACTGGCTCTCCGTATCTCTTTTCCTCTTTCTGCTACAACACCAAAAACCTAACCTCTCTCTTCTTTTGTTACTGATAGTCACTATTCCTCTTTATTTAATTATCCAAATAATATCAATTATATTATTCTTATTGGGCTTACTCTTAGCACACCTCCTGTTAGAACAAGATTGAGAATATATGTTCAAAATCTAGTTTTAATGATAACAAGCATATATTTTGTGAGTAACAATTTTATTACTAATGATTTTATTGAGTGTGCAGATACTATGTTATAAAGCCTTATACGACAACATCAGAAAGACACAACATCAGAAGTTCTGTTACAAAGAGAAAGAATTCAACAAGACAAGCTTCAAGGATTTAAACAGAGATATCAATACGTGAAGATCCGTCACAACAAGAAGATCACATGAATAGAAGATCAGAAGTTATGATAGAGTAACGTAGTGACATACAAAAAGCT
This sequence comes from Vicia villosa, assembly GCF_029867415.1. Taxonomy (NCBI): domain Eukaryota; kingdom Viridiplantae; phylum Streptophyta; class Magnoliopsida; order Fabales; family Fabaceae; genus Vicia; species Vicia villosa. The sequence goes on along the minus strand of NC_081184.1, from coordinate 95,852,143 downwards.
ACAACAGCAAAGGCACACGTGGACAAGGAAAGAAAATACAATTTCAGCCTACAAAAGTTCAGAATCAAAAGAAAAGCCGTTACAAACATCATCATTAGCAAAACGATTGCAACAAGTTAATGGAACAACTTCCATGGTTAATTGAAGAAGCAACCCACATGCAGCGCGTTGAAAAAGACAAGCTTAATCAAGGAAACACGCTACCAACTGCCATCATCACGCTAAGGATAAGATTCTGCCAAGAACAACACTTGTCATTCATGATTCAATCGAGACAAAGCATTCAAAGCAATATTCAAACAAATCTCAACGGCTAGATTCCAACGGTAACTCATCAAGCTATATATATATATATATATATAAATATATATATATATATAGATCAAACTTCAAACTTGAATGTGTGTCCATCGTACACCAAAGTTCATTGAGTATGCATCCAAAGTGTGTATCCATGGTGCAACTACAAAATGCAGCAAAAAAGAAATCTTGAGAGAAAATTTGTAGAGAGAAGCTGAGCATGAAAGTATAAATGAAGAAATGTGAGATCATTCTTCAGAAGTTACATCAAGAGGCAACATACACAAAGTGTGTGATGAATCAATTATGTTGAAATACACATCAGATGCCTATGTGAAGAAATCATAAAAGAGTGAAAAAAGATATTTCTGCTGTTTAGCAGTATTCTCCATTGGAGTCATTAGAAGTTCACTAATACTTGATCAGTTCATACATTGCTCACATTGAATGATTAGAGAAATTGAATACACTAAGTTGTTGCTCGAGAGTGTTTCATGTTTGCTTATGATCATTAAATGTGTTATCAACTGTAACAAGCTTCATGATCAATATTCCAGAAGAAGATGAAGATCTACACACAAGAAGCAATCTACATGAGAACATGAGAACTGTAACATTCTTTGAAAGGAATTAATTTCAAAGAGCTGAAGCTCTCACCTCCTTAATCAAACAAGAAAAGACCAAAACTGAAAGAAGAAATTAATACAAGAGCTGCTGCTCTTAATCTGCTTTCAGAAGAAGATGAAGATCACTTGAAGAAGCAACTCAAAATGGAGCTGTTGCTCTAAATCTGCTTTCAGAAGATAAAGATCAAATCAGAAGCAATCAACAATAGAGTCGTTTCTCTAAATCAGCTTAAGAAGATTTAAAGATAAAGATCAGCATGAAGAAGCATTTAACATTTGGAGCTGATGCTCATATTCTGCTTATCAACAGACATGCAAATATCTCATTCATAAGAAAAATCCAAGAAGAATACAAGATGTTTGAAGTCTTTTAATTAAATGTAAAACACATAGAGTTGTTGCTCGTAGTGTGTTATATCTTAGGAAACTTCTGATAGAATGTTTATGCATCATAAGTGACTACTAATTAGTGTGTCGTAAGCATATGTACTTAAGAATAGGAGAAAATCTGCTTATCTAAAAAGCACACTTGTAATCTCCAGAAGATTGATGAACGTTATATCCTGATGGGATTACTGAACGGTTCATCATCTATGGTTAGTCACGAGCAGTTGGCTTGTGCAGGGTTAGTCACAACAGGTTTGTTGTGCAAGGGTTAGTCACAGCTGTTGGCTGTGCAGGAGTCAATGGATGTTATATTTGTTGATCAGATTACTGAACAGTCCATTGCCGTTAGTCACAAGCAGTTGGCTTGTGCAGGGTTACTAGATTGATGAACGTTATATCTCGCTGCGATCACTGAACGGTTCAATCATCTAGGGGTTAGTCACTCGCGGGTAGCTTGTGCAGGGTTAGTCACAGCAGTTGGCTGTGTAGGTTGTTAGTCACGACAGATGATCGTGCAGGTGTAATCAAGTTTGGTTATAGTGGATTAAGTCCTCTATTGAGAGGCAAATCACCTGAGGAAGGTGGACTGGAGGTAGCCTTATTCAGAAGGTGAACCAAGATAAAAATGAACGTGTCTTTTACTTTTTGTACAATTCATTTAACTCAGAATATCTTCAGAACTGTACTGAGACAAGTCAGAAGTTTTGATGATATAAAGAAGTTAAAATGAATATCTCATTGGTTATGCAACTCCATTCCAAGCATTCTTCCGCAACATTAAAGCATATCCAGAAGATGAGATACTAAGAGAAAGAAAAGAATTTAGAGAAAGGGAATTTTAATTTGATAAAGAACACAATTCAATCCCCCCTTTCTTGTGTTTTTCTCCACCTTCACCTCCAATTTACTAACATCAACCAATCCAACTTAATTAAATAAATACTCCAATAAAATAATATTATTTCTCCGATTAAACTGACCACTTTACCCGGCTACCGACTTAACCGCTCAAACAATATAATAATTCAATCATTCCTATTGGATTAATATCGATAAATCCCCAACTTCGACAATTTCCAATAATTAATTCCTTAAATAATTTAATTAACCAATTAATTAAAATTGGGGCGTTACATGATGACTCTTCTCAACCTATATCTTGCTAATAGGTAGTCATAATCAGTTTCCTCAATTTCTTTAGCATTATGTGATTCGATTGCAACTTTAACTTGGTTTTAAACTTCAGCATCATTTTGCTCCACCTTAATAGGAAACTCTTCCTATTCTAGCTCTTCTTTAGAAATCTTTGCATTTAGTCCGGCGTCATCATGTTTCTTGAATGTCATCTTAGCTTCATTGAAAACCACATCACGACTTATGATACACCTTCTATGACCTGGTTCTAGGCACGATATCATATATACTTTTACTCCCTCAAGATACCCAAGGAACATGCATATCATATCTCTAGGTTTAACTTTGTCTTTCCTGATGAGAGCATAGGCTACACATCCAAATATTCTAAGTTTATCGAGATCTAGTGGATGATATGACAAAATTTATGCATGTGTATTCATCTCCAAGGTAGTCGAGGGACACCTATTTATCCGGTATGTTGTTGTTACGAAGACCTCAGCTCAAAACACCTTCTTCAATCCCGCACTAACCAACATGCATCCAACCCTTTCCAGGATTGTGTGATTGAACCTCTCAGTTAGGTTTACTAGGGAGTACGTGATGCAGCCTTATGCCTATTAATACTAGACATAACACAATGAATGTCAAAGGCTCTATTGCAGAACTCAAGGCCATTGTCGGTTCTGAATCTATTAACCTTCCTGCCAGTTTGATTTTCAACCTGAGTCTTCCAACTTTTGAAATTTTCAAAAGTTTCATCCTTAATTTTTTTGAATGAATACCCGCAACTTTCATGAATAATCATCAACTATGGATAGAAAATATGTTTCACCTGAATGTGATGGACTTCATGCAGGCCCCCAAAGATCAACATGAATATAATTAAGGGATCCATGTGTTCTTTATTTGCCTTTGTTGAACTTCACTTTGCAGGCTTTACCAAATACAAAAGGTTCACAAAACTCCACCTTTTCGACCTTGTTACCACCTGGTAGATTTTATTTCCCCAATTCGACCAGGCCCCTTTCACTAACATGGCCCAATCTCATGTGCCATAGCTCCTTCTTCAAAACAGGCTTTGCAGATGCAAAATCTATTAAACTACTTATAACCACAGCCTTAAGGGTATATAAGTCTTGCCTCTTAACACCTCTCAAGACTTCCTTCGACCCCTTTATAACTCTTAGGATACTCTGATCTCATTTGAAAACATATCCTTTCTTGTCAAATTCACCAATAGAAATCAAATTTCTCTTAAGATCAGGTACATACCTGACGCCAGTCAACAAATTTATTGACACATCATGGAGCTTGAATCTCACAGACCCATTCCTTACAATTTTGCAGGCTTTGTTGTTTCCCAGCAGCACTGATCCACCAACTTGATCACATAATTTCTCAAACACGTCTTTGTTTGGAGTCATGTGCCACGTGCAACTTGACTCCATAATATATTCCTTGCTAGAATTGTTGCTCTAAACCACCAAGACATTAGATGATTTGTAATCATCTAGAACAATGGGTTTATTTCCACTGTCTTTTCCATCGCCATAACTCTTCAACCTATCAACACATACTTTACTGTATGAGCTTCTTTCTTACAGTGGTAACACCTAATAGCATGAGCATTACCACCATAAGACTTATGTTGATATTTATCCTTCTTGTTCTCAAACTTACCATCCTTCTTCGAGAATTTTCCTTTTACAGAAAATCCTTCACCAACAGATGATGGGTTTTGATCCTTTTTTTTCGTTCAACTCTTTATAGTACAAGGCCAATTGAACTTCTTCAAAGGTCATAGGCTATCTTCCGTACAAGAGAATTTCTTTGAAATGAGAATGAGATTTTGGTAAAGCACACAACAACAATAATGCTTGATCTTCTTCGTCAATGCTAACATCAATATTCTCTAGATCAATAATCAATTTATTGAACATATCAAGTTGTTCAGTCAAGAATTTGTCTTCACTCATCTTAAATAAATACATATCTTGTTTTAGATAGAGAAGATTGACCAATAACTTAGTCATGTACAAACCTTCAATTTTGTTCCACACATCTCCTGCAGTTTTCTCCTTCGAGACTTTTCGGAGAACCTTATCACCAAGGCTCAATATGATGGCAATGTGAGTTTTCTCAATCATTGTCTTCTTCTCCTTTTCCACCAGGGCAAAATCCATCTTTTAGGATCCCTTCAATGCTTCTAACAAACCCTGTTGAACAAGAAGAGCTTGCATCTTCAAGCTACATAATTTGAAATTATTTACTCAAGTAAATTTCTCAGTCAGATTCTTCGTTGATGACATCTTCTCCATGCTCTCTGCACCAATTTTTTATGATCATCGATGTCAAGAATGAAGTAATGTTGTGAGAAATATAGACTTTCTTTATCAAACACAAGAAATCGTCAAGTTCAAGAAGAGAGAGAAGAGAAAACAGAGTTGGTTAATAGTTATTGCATTCACTTTCTCATTGAAAGTTAAATGATTAGAAGTGAAATAGAATAACAACCAATGTATCTCGTAACAAGGGAGAGAGCAACCTATATATAAACTATTAACACATTATGTTATGTATGATGATAACTCTCATACATGACATACATAGCTACTACGTAACATAATACATAAACAAACATTGACCGCTGCATGCTCGAACTAAGTTCGACTACAACAAGCTTGAACAAACTTCGGCTAAAATATGCAAATTCTACGCAGTCAAATCATGAAGCTACCCCTGTCGATTCAGGAGTTCGATCCAATACTACAGTCAAAATAGTTTAAACTAGTGGAAGTAGTGAATTTCAAACTTTTTATGCATTTCAAATATAACATGGTATTAAAGAAATATGGATGTCTCTCCATAAGAACGTATTTTAGTGTGAAATTGGTGCGTCCGCAAGTGTACTTCTAAATTCATAAGGGCATTTTGGACTTTCTATGTGGTGTTTCTCCACCACTTAGGGTGAGAAAGTAATCCCTAATGATATTATGAAATGAAATGAATGTTGGGCTTAATACCTAAATTAAATGTCAATATTGCCTTAAATATTAGGGGAATACTCATCCCATCATATAGGGTGCACTCCACACCTCTGAAAATCCAGAAATGTATTTTCTATGTCCTAAGATGCTTCTCCAAATGAAACCTAAAATCACACAAGCACTTGTATTTCATCCAACTCACCCATTTTTGTAAAAAAAAAAAAAATCTGGAGATGCATCTTCGAAAAACTCTCTAAATTCACTTGAAGTTATTGGCAGCGTATATTTTTGCACATGACAGATAATATTCCAGGTATGCATCTCCAAAAATCCCCTGAACGTATTTTGGGCAGCAATATTTTTTTAACATTGACATTTTTTAAGCCAACTTATATCTTAGGTCATAAATGAAAAAACTCATACATTAATTGATTCAGACTTACTACACATACTTTAAAAAAGTGATATATCAACTAAACTAAATTCAAAATGTATCGACCATACATAAATTGTTCCAAAAGTATAAAATATAATACAAACAAAAACTACTAGGTCTGTCTAACCCTACGACTTCTCCTCCGCCTGTAATGCAATGTATTTTGTGCCTCGACAATAATGCCTTCTACGAGGACCAACTAGGAACTACCTTCCTCAAAAAGTCTATCCTCTATGCCCGATCTCCCCATATCAACAATACACCGACAAATTGCTGACACACGTCCTTGGTGTGATCATCCTTTGCCTCTAGTGCCTCCTTGTTAGATGTCCTAGGTAGTCTTCTAGGAGCGTTTATTGTCTTGATAGGATGTGACATCCTATAGACCCATGTGATGTAGACGTATGCATAAGCTCATTATGCATGAGCTGATACTCTGCGATTGATATATAGTACCAAAGGACTCTTGAGATCCTCAAGTATTAGATCAAAATCTTTGCGGAGGATGGTGGGAGGAGTAGACGCTGAGGGGTGTCTCGAAATAACCTGCAAATACCCAAATTGGCGCATCACTTGCTCGGGCAGGTACGCATACATCAGACCTGGTCCATAAGACAGCCATCCGGAGTATAACGAAATGACGTCTAGCTAACGCGTGTCACGTTGACCGTAATATGGATAGAAGTCAATATCATGTGATACTTGACGGTCAAGATACACCTTGAAGGACTTCGATCGTTTGATTCCCTCTATACGGGGCAAAGGCGCAAATATGTGGCAAATCCTCCATGTATTTCAGCCATTGTACCTGTAATAAAACCAAAAAATCACATCAAAATGCAGGTAGGGCAAATCCTGAGATACATCTCCAAAAACACTTCAAACAAAATCTAGAGATGCATCTTTGGGTAAACGCACAATTTTTGCAGAAATGGCAGAAACCCCATTAATGCCCTAAACTCATACTAAATGGGAATGGGTGTCTATATCAACTACCTATTTAATGCATCTTAAATGACCTATGCTACCTA